>NC_058081.1:176973258-177273258 GCF_014858855.1 Bufo gargarizans
GTGCTGAAAAATTCTCCCAAGGTTGTCTCAAAATTTCACTGTCTGCAAGAAGTTCCATTGCCATCATTCAGTTCTCCATCAGGTTGTATGGAAGAAAGGCATTTTCATAATCTGGATGTTCGCAGATGTGTGTTAGCTTACCTTAGGGCAGGCATCCTCAAACTGCGTCCCTCCAGCTGTTGCAAAACTACAACTCCCAGCATGCCTGAACAGCCTACAGGTATGAGCCTACAGCAGGGAATTGTGGGAGTTGTAGTTTTACAACAGCTGGAGGGCTGCAGTTTGAGGATTAAAAGGAAGACAGAATAACTCTTCATTCAGTTTACTGGGCCAAATAGAGGACAGGCGGCAAGCAAGACAACCATTGGAAGATGGATCAGATCGGCAATCCTTTTTTGCTACAACTTTAATGATGTCATTCCTCCGAAGGGACTAAAAGCTCATTCAACTCGATCAGTCGCAGCTTCCTGGGCAGAGTCAGCCGATGTCTCTCTGGAACAAATATGCCAGGCAGCCACCTGGTCTTCGCCTTCTACTTTTTTTTCGTCATTATCAATTAGATGTGTTAAGAAATAGGGAATTCTCGTTTGCTCACAGACTGTTATCTGCAGTTTTCCCACCCTAGTTATTAATTTCTCTGTCATTCCTCCTATGAATCCGTGCCAATGTGGAGGCGTTTGGAAAGATTATAATTACTTACCGGTAATTGGTTTTTCCTCTAGCCTCCACCGCGGCACGGGAAATTTCCCCCCCACGTTTATGTATTAGGCTACTTTCACACTTGCGTTCAGAGCGGATCCGTCTGGTGTCTGCACAAACGGTTCCGCTCCTATAATGCAAACGATGGTATCCGTTCAGAACGGATCCGTCTGCATTATATTTGAGAAAAAATTCTAAGTCTAATTGTTAGTCAGACGGATCCGTCCAGACTTTACATTGAAAGTCAATGGGGGACGGATCCGTTTGAAATTGCACCATATTGTGTCAACTTTAAACAGATCCGTCCCCATTGACTTACGTTGTAAGTCTGGACGGATCTGTTTGGCTCCGCACGGCCAGGCGGACACCCGAACGCTGCAAGCTGTGTTCGGGTGTCCGCCTGCTGAGCCTAGCAAAGGACAAACGGTGCCAGACTGATGCATTCTGAGTGGATCCGCATCCACTCAGAATGCATTGGGGCAGTACGGATCCGTTCGGGGCCACTTGTGAGAGCCTTCAAACGGAACTCACAAGCGGAACCCGTTCGGCAAGTGTGAAAGTAGCCTAAATTTGATGCTGTACTCTGGTATTTTGTTTTGCTATTTAAAAAAACTGATAAATAACATTATGTTGCATCCATTTCGGTGTTTCTCGGTTATTTACTGGAGCAGGTAAGGGGAGGAGCTATTTAAAGATCTCCATGTTGTTTCCTGTCCCTAAGGGAGGCGGGGTAACCTCCCGTGAATCCATGCTGCTGTGTAGGCTAGAGGAAAAAACAATTACTGGTAAGTAATTATAATCTTTGTTAGCGGGAAAAAAAAAATTTGATTAAAATGGAAAATCTGCCAAAAAAGTACAATTCAGAAATTTTATCTACATTTTCCTTTGATTCTTGTGGAACACCTAAAGGGTACAGAAAGTTTGTAAAATCTGTTTTAAATACCTTGAGGGGTATAGTTTGTAAAATGTGGTCATTTTTGGGTGTTTTCTATTATGTAAGCCTCAAGTGGGTCAAACAAGTGGGTTTTAGAAATTTTCTGAAAAATTTCAAGATTTGCTTCTAAGCCTTATAACGTCCCCCAAAAATAAAATGTCATTCACAAAATGTTCCAAACATAAAGTAAGCATATGGGACATGTAAAGTAATAACTATTTTAGGAGGCATCACTGTTTTAAAAGCAGAGAAATAAAATTTTGATTTTCTTCAAAATTTTTGGTAAATTTGGTATTTTTTTAATGAATAAAAAATGAAATATTTTGACTCAAACTTACAACGGTCATGAAGTACAATATGTGACGAGAAAACAATCTTAGAATGGCTTGGATAAGTAAAAGCGTTTAAAAGTTATCACCATATAAAGTGACACATGTCAGATTTGCAAAAAATGGCCTGGTCCTTAAAGGGACTCTGTCACCACTTTCTAACCCCCCCTTTTAAAACTATTGTTCTCTCCATGCCGCCCTTGTGATTACAAAGGTGTTGTTATAACATAAATTCGCCGTCTCGTTTTGATAAAAATACCTTTTATGTAACCTGTCAATCTCTTTGGATAAGGTGCCCAGGGCGTTTCTGAGGGTCTGAAGCTGCCGCCCGCCGCCGCCGCCGTTGGTGCCCAGCTCCTCCCCTGATCCTTTCAGCGCCGCCTGAATGTAAAGAAATCCGCCTCCGGCTCTCGCTCAGTCTGACTGAGCGAGAGCCGGAGGCGGATTTCTTTACATTCAGGCAGCGCTGAAAGGATCAGGGGAGGAGCTGGGCACCAACGGCGGCGGCGGCGGGCGGCAGCTTCAGACCCTCAGAAACGCCCTGGGCACCTTATCCAAAGAGATTGACAGGTTACATAAAAGGTATTTTTATCAAAACGAGACAGCGAATTTATGTTATAACAACACCTTTGTAATCACAAGGGCGGCATGGAGAGAACAATAGTTTTAAAAGGGGGGGTTAGAAAGTGGTGACAGAGTCCCTTTAAAGGGAACCCCTCTAACCTAAACATATGCTCATGTGCAGACTAATACGAAGATTCCTAAGCTGGCCTTATTAAATCTCACTGTAGCTCTATTTGCCCAAAAACAGGTTTTTATAACCTGTCAATCACTTGTTTAAGGTGCCCAAGGGGAGGTCCGTTAATACCGGGTGCCCGGCCGCAGCCCTCGCCGCCCGGTGCCCAGCGCTGCCTTCCCTGTCAGCGTGCTACAGATCCTCCATCCCCATTGACTTTAGTGGGACGGCTCCTTCCTGTTCCGTGTGTAACAGGTATCGGTACGGAAGTTATACTCAATATCCGGTATAGACAGTGTAACATGGACACTTTACTGACGTTTGGTGCGACTTATTTGTCACTGTGAACTGGACACTGGTAAACATCTGGGTCATAGCATCAATAAAATGAACTATCTAGGACAGTGATGGCTAACCTTGGTACTCCAGCTGTGGTAAAACTACAACTCCCAAGATGCCTCCCTTGCTTGGCTGCTCTTAGAACTCTATAGAAATAAATGGAGCATGCTGGGAGTCGTAGTTTCACCACAGCTGGAGTACCAAGGTTAGCCATCACTGATCTAGGACTACAGTATAGGACCTAAAGGGGTTGTCCAGACTACAGATATTGATGTCCTACCCTATTTGTCATCCAAGTCAGACTTGTCCAAACTTTTTAACTTTCCTGAGCATAGATCATCAACATCCGTAGCCTGGAGAACCCCTTTATAAAATGCATGAAAATGACGCAAGCAACATTTTTTAATGCAATTTATAAAGGGGTTGTCCAGGCTACAGATGTTGATGAAAATGCCTGAATAAAAAAGAAAACAGCCAAAAAACACTTTTAAAAACACATGAAATCCTCGTAAGACATTGGGGGCTATATGACAATTATTACATGAATGTCCAAAAAGAATAAAGACAAGGACAACGATGTTGGGGGCTAAAAAGCCAATTTTATTTACAGATAAAGGGGGATTTATGTCATTATTTTGATACGTGTTAAGACTATTACTCTGCATATGTAGATTATTTATCCATCCTATTAAAACCCTATAAGCATTAGCAATGCGCCGCACAGACAGAAGGAGTGCCCGGCTGCCACGGCGCACGTGAGTATAATGCTGCTCACTAACATACCATGGCAGCCAGGACTTCAGTAGCGTCCTGGCTGCCATGGTAACCGATCGGAGCCCCAACATTACACTGCTGGGACTCCGATCGGAACTGACCACTGCCACCAATGATGGGGGACGACGACCCTGTGGCCACTGCCACCAATGATTAATACTAGGGGGGGGGTTCAGTTACCAGAGGGGGCTGATAAGAGGCAGAGGCTGGGGGGGCTGATGAGAGGCATGGGGCTCTTATCTAAGGTCAGAGTGGGGGTCATTCACATTGGGGTCTGAGCTGAGGTCTGAAATCTAAAATCTAGGTGCGTCTTGTAGAGCGAAAAATACGGTAGATAGGAGATAGATAGAAAGATATGGGATAGATAGATATTAGATAGATACATATGAGATATAGATAGAATATAGATAGATATTAGATAGATAGATACAAGATGGATAGATAGAAGATAGATTATATATAGATAGATATGAGATAGATAAATAGACAGATGAACCATATATATATAATATAGGAGATATATAGATATATAAGAGATAGATGATAAATAGATAGGCAGATAGATATATCAGAGATAGACTTACATGTTTGTACTGTACTGATCACTTTATTTTCTGTACGGTAATCATCTTTATTCATTGCTGGTAATGGGAGATTCTCCTCATTAGGGAGCATTCACATGACCGTGTTTTTCTTCCGCGTCTGTTCCGCAATTTTTGCGGACAATGCACAGACCCATTCATAGCTATGGGTCTGCAAAAATTGCGGAATGCCTTTCATTGTCATCCGTGTGCTGTCAGTTCTGTGTGTCCGTAACACGTCCTATACTTGGCCGCAAATTGCGGTCCGTGGACACATAGAAAGTCATTGGGTCCATAAAAAACGGATAGCACACGGAAATGCATCCGTATGTCATTCTAGGAAACCCCATTTAATTTTTTTGCGGACCGTGAAAAACGGATGAAACACGGAAGCACCACATCCGTATTATACGGACTTACGGAACAGAAAGATGACTGAAGACATACGGAACACACGGATCCGTGATTTGCGGACCGCAAAACAAACACGGTCGTGTGAATGCTCCCTTATGCTGACTTGTCTGTGATGAAATGACACCTGAGGTGCTGTTGTTACTACGGTATCACAGACGGCCAGGGATGTCATGTGACGACTCCTCTGAAGATGCTTGCTGTGATGCATGCTGGGATTTTTACTTTCACTTTGCTGTTGCTCCGCCCACACAGCCGGTCATCTATGGGAGCATACTATGCTGAACACATTAGAAAAATTATACATACACAGTATATCTCTCATTATACTAATACCTCTTGGCTTTAGTTATTATCTGGGACAATTTTGAAATTTTTTTTTTGCATATGGTGGCCGACCCCTTTAACTAAGGGGAAAAATTCCTTCCTTACCTTAAATATGGTGATCACAATAAATCCCACTCTCTAAATCTCTCTACTATGTGTCGGTGTTTATACCTATTATGTAGTGCGAGTGCCTATACCTATCATGTAGTGATGTGGATACGATGTGCAGTACTTACGTGGCCTGTGCTGGGGTGAGTTCAGGGATAATAGCCACTCCAGTGTATTCTCAGCAGCCCCAGAATTACAACATGTGGCTATTGTCCCTGAACTCCCCAGACACAAATGAAGCACAGGCCACTTCTGAGGTCAAAGAGGATCTTTAGGCTATATAGTGATGTCAGAAGCCAGCCTGGGACAGTGGTGGATGCCAGGTCAAGGGCCTGGGGAAACCATGACAATGGTGATACATGATGATGGTATCAAGAAAGAGGATGTTTTAGGGCAGCCGAGGTGACATACAGCAGCAGATACATAAGACATGGGTCAGGAAGAGGCACAAAGTTCTGGGCAGTAGCAGTAGCTCATCCTGCAAGACATCTATAATACATCCATCTACTGCGGCTCCTGTTGTTTTAGGGGAATGAGTTATAATGAGGCAACCAGCTATACAACATCACATGTAATGATGGCTGTACTGTGTGTATAGTGGTCACTCATCAGATGATCGTGGATTCCTTCACAGCCTAAGGCCTCATGCACACGACTGTTGTTGTGTTCCGTGTCCGTTGTTCCGTGATTTTCTGCGGACCCATTGACTTTCAATGGGTCAGTTGAAAACTCAGATAATGCACCGTTTGTCATCTGCGTCCGTGATCAGTGTTTTCAGTCCGTCAAAAAAATATGACCTGTCCTATTTTTTTCACGGACAACGGTTCGCGGACCCATTGAAGTCAATGGGTCCGTGAAAAAACACGGATGCACACAAGATTGTCATCCGCGTCCGTGATCCGTGTCTGTTTTTTTCCTATCATTTGCAAGGCAAACTTGACTTAGATTTCTTTTCACTTTCCTTCATGTCTGGTGATCCTCCAAAAATCAAGGAAGACACACGGAAACAAAAACGGAAACGGATCACGGAACAACAGAACCTCGTTTTGCGGACCGTGATAAAATACTGTTGTGTGCATGAGGCCTAAATCTTCTCATCCACCTAAGAAACAGAGATATAGTCATTGACATATACAGAAGACGGCGAGTTATCCCCAGAGGAGGATGATCTCACTGAGCCCAGCTCTGTGACATATAGCTAAGTCCAGCCACATGGTGAAGGACTCTCATATGCCTTGGCCAACGCAAATGTTATTTCTCTAGAATTGGCTGAAATGGTATAAATGACCTCTTCTCCTCCATTTTCTCACCGCTGATGGTGGAAAACAATGGATGCTCTCTAATGTTTCCGCACACACCCAGGCGCAGCTCAAGATTCTTGCACAGCAGATTGGTGACTAGATGTTTCATGTCAGCATCAAGCCAAGTTGGATTTTTTGGCTTTTCAGTGGTAATGGCAGTGAGAGCCATTTTTCCACAGCGGCTGTTGTAAAATCGGTGGTGTCCAGATGCCATGCTGGACACCACAATCCCCAGGCTCCAACAGTCAACTGCTGTGTCATAGCTTATTTTTTTTGAGAATCATCGCAGGGGCATGGTTCCTGTCACTCCGCAGATGTTAGGGGCAGTGACACCATCTTGGGACATCCCGAGGTCGATGATTTGGATGTGGCCATTAACATCCAATTTGATGTCCTGTGGCTTTATACATATCTGTAATAAAATAATACAAAAGAATGACAAATCGGCAAGACCAGAAAACAGCTGTTCAGTACTCAAATAAAGCTGGGTGCATGATTTCCTGCTTGTAAAGGACACAGAAGAGGGAAAGTTCTGCTCACCGGTGGAGGATGTTGTGTCCATGGAGGAACTGAAGGTCACATATCATCTCTGCTCTGTACAATCTGCCGCCGCCAGATCTTTCTGCATGCTGAAGGATCTGGATTACCTGACAAACTAACGTTTAGGGTCCATTCACACGTCTGTAAGTGTTTTGCGGATCCGCAACTTGTGGATCCGCAAAACTCGGACACCTGCAATGTGCGATCCGCAATTTGCAGACCGCACATCACAGACACTATAATAGAAAATGCCTTTTCTGGCATGTTCTATTTTTTTTCAGGAACAGGATTGCGGATCCCGAAAATGCAGATCCCGGAAATGCAGATTCGCATCCGTTCCAGCCCCATTGAAAGTGAATGGGTCCGCAAATGCGGACCCAAATTACGGATGTGTGATTGGACCCTTACTCGTTCATCGGGCAATCGGCGGGAGTATTATGGTCCATTCACACGTCCATAAGTGTTTTGCGGATCCGCAACTTGTGGATCCGCAAAACTCGGACACCTGCAATGTGCGATCCGCAATTTGCAGACCGCACATCACAGACACTATAATAGGAAATACCTTTTCTAGTCCGCAATTATTTTTTTCAGGAACGGAATTGCAAATCCCGAAAAAACGGATGCGGATCCTGAAAATGCAGATGTAGATCCCGGAAATGCGGATTCGCATCCATTCCAAATTACGGACGTGTGAATGGACCCTTACACTGCAAGATGATTGCTAACGAAAATCTGCCCATGCAATACACCCTTAATTGTCATCAACTCCTTCTCTGATGGCTTCTGTCTGGCCACCAGCAGAGAGGAGGTGCTGTCTATATTCTTTCAATTCTCTGCATTGCTCTCCATCTGACATTCAATTTGCCGCCATAGACCTGCATCTAAATACCCTGCTCAAAGAGCTACCATGAATTACACCCCCACTTGGCACCATGGGACATGCCTGTCTATCCTCTGGTAATTATACCACTGACCTCCGCTTTTATTTTCCACCCCGCTCTGTTCTCCCTTTGGTGTATTCCCCATTTTCTCACCTCACACTGTTGATGTTCAGGTAAAATAGTCTCTAGGCTGCGTCCAGATACTCGGTGATGAAATATGCATGCTCCTGAGACTGATGTGTGGCATACAAACAGCTGATGATCTGATGACCCCCTGATGATCTGCTGGGCGCAGGTGAAACGCGCTGGGGTCTGTTTCATTAATATTTATTTTCAATCTGTTACTATCTATATAGGTAGGGCCATTATAGGTCAACTATAGTCATAGGTACGGGGACAGGGTATCTCTACCATCTGGGATATCCCTGGGCTGAGGGCCTAGGTTGTCAGGGATATCTAGGGAGAGCGATTCCCCTCCCGCCTGATACCCCTTATTACCCGTCCATGGATTTAATACCAGTTTGACTATAGATTCCCTTCTATCAAGTTATTTAACAGTTTTGTGGCATCCTAATCTAGGTAGGAGTTTTCTGAGAAAAAAAGACTTAACCCAATCTTTGTTAAGTCATAATCACTATATAAGCAGCTTTCTGCTCCATTTACCCAATAATGTATAATAATATACTATAATTTTCTATATACGCTTAACACTAAAGAAGTGTTGACTATCTATTGTATTGTATTTACTTTCTTTTTTGAATTAGAGTAACTCTTTGATTCAAATGTCACAAATCATAACTGACAGCTCTGGCTTCTAACATCCTTAGCCTTGCCTTGAGTGTACACTCCACTGCTAGGAAAGTTAGGCCCCTTTCACACGGGCAAGTATTCCGCACGGATGCGATGCGCGAGTCGAACGCATTGCACCCGCACTGAATCCTGACCCATTCATTTCTATGGGGCTGTTCACATGAGCGGTGATTTTCACGCATCACTTGTGCATTGCGTGAAAATCGCAGCATGCTCTATATTCTGCGTTTTTCACGTAACGCAGGCCCCATAGAAATGAATGGGGTTGCGTGAAAATCGCAAGCATCCGCAAGCAAGTGCGGATGCGGTGCGATTTTCACGCACGGTTGCTAGTTGACGATTGGGATGGAGACCCGATCATTATTATTTTCTCTTATAACATGGTTATAAGGGAAAATAATAGCATTCTGAATACAGACTGCATAGTAAAATAGCGCTGGAGGGGTTAAAAAAAAAATATATATACTTTAACTCACCTTAATCCACTTGATCGCACAGCCAGCATCTCCTTCTGTCTTCATCTTAGCTGTGTGCAGGAACAGGACCTGTGGTGTAGTCACTCTGGTCATCACATGATCTTTTACCATGGTGATGGACCATGTGATGACCGGAGTGACATCACCACAGGTCCTGTTCCTGCACACAGCTTAGAAGGAGATGCTGGCTGTGCGATCAAGTGGATTAAGGCGAGTTAAAGTATTATTCATTTTTTTAACCCCTCCAGCGCTATTTTACTATGCAGTCTGTATTCAGAATGCTATTATTTTACCTTATAACCATGTTATATGGAAAAATAATACAATCTACAGAACACCGATCCCAAGCCCGAACTTCTGTGAAGAAGTTCGGGTTTGGGTACCAAACATGCGTTATTTTTCTCACGCGAGTGCAAAACGCATTACAATGTTTTGTACTCGCGCTGAAAAATCGCGCGTGTTCCCGCAACGCACCCGCACATTTTCCCGCAACGCCCGTGTGAAAGAGGCCTTACCATTTTCTTCCTCGTATGCTTAGGAGCAGTTGCAAGCAGTCAGCAGCACACAGGGCATTGCTAGGACCTGTGCTCTGTAGCTTACTTCTGGGGATGGTCCGTGCCCCCCCGACAGGGTTGGCAACTGTTCAGAAATTCCTGGACAATCTGTAAAAATAAATGTGCTTTTTTCCAGTGTCTACGACAAAATTAGATATGTTCATGATTTTTTTTTTTTTGGAGGATGTGGGTACTTTAGCAGATCATTGTGATTGTAATCACCATAATTTTGTGGCTCACACTAAAGACTGCCAATCATTGAGATCCGTATATTGCGCTGTATATAATCTTAAGCATTCATGGTAGTTTTCCAATTTGTCTGTAAAAAAAGTTGGTTGTCTATGATTTTTTGACACTTAGGAAAAGAAAAATCCAGGCTAAGGCTACATTCACATGAACGTATTTTGTTTCCGTGTCCGTTCAGATTTTTTTGCGGCTAGGATGCAGACACTGTGTGCTATCCGCATCTGTAAGTCCATTCTGTAGCCCTGCAAAAAAAATATAACATGTCCTATTCTTGTCTGTTTTGCGGACAAGGATAGGCATTGTTACAATGGATCCACACAAAAAAAATAAAAAATAAAATTAATGGATGCCATACAGAACGTCAACCTTTTTTTTTTGCGGATACGCAATTTGCGGACCGCAAGACTAGGGATCGACTGATATTGATTTTTTACGGCCGATACCGATAATCTGTGAACTTTCAGGCCGATAGCAGATAATTTATACCGATATTCTGTGAATTTTCTTTTTTGAAAAAATAAAATAAAATTCCTACACAAATCTGCTGAAAATGAATGTGTTTATTGTTAATGTGTAGGTTTTTTTTGGGGGGGAAATCTTTCTTTTTCATTTATAATTAATATTTTGGTTACACTGCTAGGGCTCCGATCGGAACTTCCACTGAGGAGTAGAGAGGGGACCCTGTGGCCACTGCCACCAATGAGTAATACAGGGGGGCGCACTGCGCCACCAATGTCTTTAATACCGGGGTGGGGGGGTGCACTGCACCACCAATGATTCATACTGGGGTTGGGGGGGGGGGGGGCACTGCACCACCAATGTTTTAATACTGGGGTTGGGGGGGGCGCACTGCGCCACCAATGAAGATAAGTCTCTCATTAATTCATATACAGGAGGCGGGAGCTGGCTGCAGAATCACATAGCCAGCTTCCGACCTCTATGAGCGGTAGCTGCAGGGGTTAACTAGCGCGGATTGCAGCTACCGCTCATAGAGGTCGGGAGCCGGCTATGTGATTCTGCAGCCAGCTCCCGCCTCCTGTATATGAATTAATGAGAAACTTATCTTCATTGGTGGTGCAGTGGCCACAGCTCCTCCCCTCCTCTTGTCCTCCCTCCTCTCATTGGCAGCGGCAGCATAACTTAACTACTGTGGGGGGGGGGGGGGGCACAATGTGGGCTTAACTATTGTGGGGGGGGGCACAATGTGGGCTTAACTATTGTGAGGGGGCACAGTGTGGGCTTAACTACTGTGGGGGGGGGGGCACAATGAGGGCTTAACTACTGTGGGGGGAGACAATGTGGACCCGGTAGAAAAGCAACTAGGCCCGAGACTGGGAAAAGGGAGCAGGACACCTCCTATAGCTTCCCTAACACTCGCCCTAACTCCTACCCGTATGAGCGGATGGTAGGGCGGCTCATACCAAGGAACCTAGATCCCCGAGTCGCCCTGATAATCCCTCAAATAGAGAACGGGCTGAGACAACCTGTTCATCCCAGACCCGGATGAACAGGAGTCTCCACCGGCCTAGCTGCAAGGAAAAAGTGGAAACCATATACAGCAACTGGATCAGCAGTTAAGCACACTGAACACACCTGCCACAGCCACCACAACTGGAACCTGTGCATGAGTACTGGTGCCCACACACCATACAGGACACAGTACAAACAACCACACCCAGGTATCCAGCACACCATTTACTACCTGGACCCCCATGCAAACAGGATGCATGGCGGCCCCAGGCAGAGCTGCATATAGACTAGTAGTTCCCCCTCAGGGGAACCCTGACACCCCCTTCCGGAGGACACACAGATAGTCGAATGTCTAGCAAACATGATGGACAACTAACACCACCAGACATGTAACAACAACCAGACATAACACCTACCCATACAAACGACACCACACAGAACGTAGGGTAGTGAAGGGAAGGAGACAACGGGAAAACATAAGAGACATTGCTAAAGACCTTGATGTTCCACAAGGTAGCCCTCAAGCACTGGGCAGATTGAAAAAGCCAGACAGGAGCAAGCTCTAGCACACACCAAGGATGGAGGACAACTCACCCCAGGCAATATAAACCTTGTGGCCACACCCAGCCAGGTAGTTAACCCCTCCAGCACAAGACAGGGAGGAACCATGATGTGAGGGGCAGTACACACACATACAGCAAACAACATGTTGCCCCTGGCAACGAGCATGCACGGCAAACGTGTCACAGCGCATAGCAACAAGACTGACACCGCCGTGACATGTGGAGGCACAATGTGGGAATAACTACAGAGAAAGGGCACAATGTGAGCATTAGTGCTATTTGGGGGCACAGTGTGGGCACAACTACTGTAAGGGGCCACAATGTTGGTATAATTGAGGAGGCATAATGTGGGCATAGCTATTGTAAGAGGGCAAAATGTTGGCATAACTACTGTTTGGGGGCACAATGTAGATATAACTACTGTATGTGGGCACTAGGGTTGGAACGGGGGAGTATCATGGCGGTATGAGAGGAGCCCGTGCCTGTTTCCGCACCTGGCAGCAGTTTAGGAGGTCCTCTGCCATTATCCAGTGCGCCGCTCTGGTACCCTCCTTCGACGCCTGTGAGGTGCGGCGCGTCCAGCAGGCGGCGCCCGTGTGCCGGTATAATTAGAGAATGCTAGAGATGGAGGTTCTGGTCGCCGCCTCTTTCTGGCTGCTGACCGTCCCCGAGAAGAGCGAGCAGAGGTTGTTAGTGGGGGAAGTGGAGGAGGAGGTGGTCTCTTCCTCTGGAGGGAGGAGGCGGCGACCAGAGCCGTGTTCTCAGCAGATAGGGGCTACAAGGGGCAGCAGTGTGAGGCAGTGCCAGCGCCCGCTCCTCGGAAGGGTCTGGCAGGCTCTGCATTGACGCCTACCCTGCCCCCTAATCTCTACCAGTGTCACAAGCTGTGCCAGCCATGGAGGTCCCTGACAGCACCAGCATGGAACCAGCTGCGGGCAGCGGATGGGACCTGGGCACGCAGGTGCAGATCCGGGTGGCCATAGAAGCCGCCGAGGACGACGAGCCGGACACTGTGGATTATGGAGGTGGCCATGAGGGAGGAAGCTGCAGCGAGGACGACTACAGCCGCGGGGACAAATACAGGTATCGCCCTCCCCACACGGGCACGTCCACACCATTGCGGGCTGCATGCTGCCCGGTGCCCATCCTCCAGCAGTGACGCAGCACCAGCTGACGATGCCCTGGGAATAATAATGTGGATGCTGCGACCCTGCTCCTTCCACAGGGGTCATCCATGTCCTCCATGCAGGGACGAGCATCCCCTGGGTATGTGGACATGCCAGGAGCATGGGCATCACGTGTCTGCAGCCAGAACATTAAAACCACCCACATTTCTGTAAGTTCACCTTGTGCTGAGCCATCAGGACAGGAACAAGGGGTCCTGTGGTGTCACCACCACCTCCCCCGACATGTCTGTTTCAGTAACTACTGGCATCCCCCATGTAATAACAATTCTGGAGCATCTATTCGCATAGCTCAATGTTCTGCTGTTCCTCAGTTATTCCTACAAGATGTTCCGAATGAGTTACTAGCAATCTGCAGCAATGGTCCAGCTGGGTGTTACCATTTGGGCATGTGTCCCTGCCCAGTCTAAGGGCTCATGCACACAGCCATAGTTGTGGTCCACATTCAATCCGCATTTTTACGGATCAGATGCAGACACATTCATCTCAGTCCGTTCTGTGGTACTGGGAAAAAAAATAGAACATGTCCTATTCTTGTCTGTTTTGTGGACATAGATAGGACATTTCTGCAGGAGAAAAAAAATAATGGCAGGCTCTCAGCCAGTATCCGAGCTTTGTGGATTAGCAATTTGTGGTCCGCAAAAACGGATATAGTCGTGTGCAGGAAACCTAACACTGTCAGTACTGATTGAATAGTATCAGACAAAACCCAACAGGTAACACCCATCTTGACCTTCATTATAAACTGCTGGCAATTCATAAACTTCTAGTAGGAATAACAGAGGGTTGGTACAGCAGAATTCTAAGAACAGATGCTTTACAATTGTCATTTTATGGGAAATGCAAGTAGTTACTAAACCAGACATGTCAGGAGAGGCGACAGGTTCTTTTTAAAGGGGTTATCCGGCAATTTGTATGGATGACCTATCCCAACTCCGTGGCCTCTTCCCAGTCCTTGTGACGACACGTTCATTGGTCACGTGGCCTAGTTGCAGCTCGGCCTCATTAAAGTGAATGGGACTGAGCTGCAATACCAAGCACAGCTGCTATAAAATGTACAGTGCCGTTTCTGGAGAGCTGCCGGGAGCTGATTGTGCGCCCCTGAGCATGGCAGGTCCTTGAAACTGCTGCTCGGTAGGGGGTGCCGGGAGTCGGACCCCCGCTGATGTTATAATGATGACCTATCCTCATTACTGGATAACCCCTTTAAGTCTGGTGAATTGTCAGGTGGGGCTTCCATGGATCGGTCTTATTTTTCCAGCATAGTCCACAGATGCTCCATTAGGGCTCATTCACACACCCGTTCGACCGTTCCGTGCTTTGGGGGTCGGAGTTTGCGGTCCCTAATGCACTGGCACTATCCATGCGGCTGCCACGACGGATCCAGACCCATTCCACTTGAATGTGTCCGTGATCTGTCCGCACCGCAAAAAATAATAGAACATGGTCTACTTTTCCCGTTTACTTTACGTTTTTTTGCGTTCCGTATACGGAACCATTCATTTCATTGGATCCGCAAAAAAAAACAGAAGGTACTCAGTATGCCTTCAGTTTCAGTATTTCCGTTATGTCCTATTATTGTCCGCATAACGGACAAGGATAGTGCTGTTCTATCAGGGGCCAGCTGTTCTGTTCCGCAAAAAACGGAATGCACACGGACGTCATCCGTATTTAAATACTGAAAAAGCCACAAGGTCGTGTGCAAGAGGCCTGAGGCTGAGATCTGAGGAATTTGGCAGTTGAGGAAATCATGTTCTTCAGCTCATTTCTTAACCATTTTTGCACGTAGGACCCATTCTTCTTCTGACCATTAGGCAATACCATTGTAATGAAGGGGTGTACCAGGCAATGATATATGTCAAAGTGACATCCGCATGAATGCCAGGACCCAAGTTTCCCAGTAAGACATTGCCTGGAGCATCCCCGCAGAAAAACACTAGTGTGAAGTCTGTGTTCTAGGTTCATATCTTAGAGACACCTTCAATGGGCTACAGATGTCACTGTCACCTTCCCTGCAGATAAACCGAAATGTGGAACAACGTGAATGGCCAACAAATGGCTTGTCTACCTGAGTAAGGTACAAACTCTGAGCAGTGAGAAGGTGGGGGTCTCTGAAGCCCCCCCCCCAATGTAAAAATCTTGTTTTCCGCTATATAAAGCATAATCGCTGCAAATTTATACAACTTTCTAACATAATATTATATATTTTTTAATTCATCACCAGTTTAAAGACCTGCTTGCTGTCATCAAATTGTATGTAAACTTATCACCGATGCACAGGATCGGCGGCAGTCCCGAGTCCTTCTTTTCTTCGCCACTGTCAGAGATGAATGGAGCGGCAGTACCCATGCTTGACCATTTAGATTAGAGGGACACAGGTCCCACATTTGTGTGATTGGTGGGGTCCTATCAGCCTGAGCCCCACTGATCAGACACGTGTCACCTCTCTGGTTTATAGGCGATACATTTAGCTCTTGTGACAACCCCTTTAAGGGCTCTTTCACACAAGGAGGATGCCGTGCGGGTAATCTGCTGCGTGAAAGACAGCCAAGCCCCGCTCCGGACAGCAGAGACACAGAGCAGTAACATGATTGATAATGCTCCGTGCCGCTCTGTGACCTGTTTACTACAAAATCACAGTGACCACTTTATTTCACTGTGATTTTGTAGTAAAAAGGTCACACAGAGGCACGGAGCATTATCAATCATGTTACTGCTTGGTGTCTCTGCTGTCTGGAGCGGGGCTTGGCTCTCTTTCACGCAGCGGATGTCACGCACGGGATCCACTCGTGTGAAAGAGCCCTAAAGCTGTACATTCTTGAGACTTTTCTGAATATCTTCAAAAATGAGCGCTCCCCTTTACCAAAAGGCTAGTTTCAGACGAGCGTGCTCACTGTGGGAAACATGCTCCGGCATTCTAGATTTATAATGCTGTGTGTCCCTGCCCGACATCAGCTGTAATGAATTGCACTGACAGAATTATTTCTCATACAGTTCAGTACAGTGGAGGTCGGACAGGAGTAATTCATTATAATGCCATAAAAGTCCTGTCACAGGAACAGTGGTCAAGCTGGGAAGCCGTGTTCACATGGAGCGAACACCCTTATCTGAAACTAGCGTAATGCAGCTGAAACACCTTGAGTGCCCCCTCCCCCCCTCTCACGGCTATCCATGAACGTGTGCTGCCCGTTGCCGTACTGCGGACCGCATTTGCAGATCCGCAATACACAGGCGCAGTTCTGTGGGCATTCCGCATCACGGATGCGGACCCATTCACATGCGGAACGGAAGCATGGAACGGAAACCCACAGAAGCACTACGGAGTGCTTCCATGGGGTTTCGTCCTGTACTTCTGTTCTGCAAAAAGATAGGACATGTTCTATCTTTTTGCCGAACGGGCGAATTGTGGACCCATTAAAGTAAATAGGTCCACGATCCGCTGCGGCTGCCCTACGGTTGGTGTTCGTGCTTTGCAGCACAGCCACGGGGCGCACACGTTCGTTAGAGTTTGCATGCTGTAGATGGACCCCTAGATTTAGCCATGGGGGTAAAATGTTGTGCAGACACCGCTACAGTTTCCACATAGAACCATACCAGGAAGGAACATGTCCCTTCTTTACATGGATTTCAAACCTGCCCAGATTAAAATAAAATAATGCATTGGAAACAATGGCACATGGATTTGCCACACGGTACTTAGAACCCTTACCCTGGGTTCAGACCTGAGCGTTCTGAAAGGAGCGCTCTGTATGCGCGATTGTACGGGCGTTTACAATCGCGCATACAGAGACAAGCGAACACACATTGTCGCGCGTTCCCGAAAGTCTATGTACGGGAACGCGCGACAAATCGCCTCAAAGAAGCTTATGAACTTTTTTGAGCGTCGGGCGTTTTACAGCGCGATCGTACGCGCTGTAAAACGCCCAGGTGAGAACCATTCCCATAGGGAAGCATTGGTTTCTCCTTGTTGAGCGTTTTACAGCGCGTAGGAACGCGCTATAAAACGCTCATGTGTGAACTTAGGGTTAGGCCCCTTTCACACGGGCGAGTATTCCGCACGGGTGCGATGCGCGAGTTGAACGCATTGCACCCGCACTGAATCCTGACCCATTCATTTCTATGGGGCTGTTCACATGAGCGGTGATTTTCACGCATCACTTATGCGTTGCGTGAAAATCGCAGCATGCTCCTCTTTGTGCGTTGCGGTGCGATAATCCACACAATGCAGGCCCCATAGAAGTGAATGGGGTTGCGTGAAAATCGCAAGCATCCGCAAGCAAGTGCGGATGCGGTGCGATTTTCACACATGGGTTCTAGGTGACAGTCTATTCACTGTATTATTTTCCCTTATAACATGGTTATAAGGGAAAATAATAGCATTCTGACTACAGAATGCATAGTATAATAGTGCTGGAAGGGTTAAAAAAAAAAAAAAAGTTAATTCACCTTCTCCTCTTGTTCGCATAGATCCCGGTCTGTTCTTTACTAGCTGTGGGCTAAAGGACCTGTGGTGATGTCAGATCACATGCTCCATCACCATGGTGATGGACCATGTAATTGGAGCATGTGATCTGAAGTCACCACAGGTCATTCAGCCCACAGCTAGTAAAGAACAGACCGGAACTACGCGATCAAGAGGATAAGGTGAGTTAACTTTTTTATTTTTATTTTTTAACCCTTCCAGCACTATTATACTATGCATTCTGTAGTCAGAATGCTATTATTTTCCCTTATAACCATGTTATAAGGGAAAATAATACAATCTTCAGAACATCAATCCCAAGCCCGAACTTCTGTGAAGAAGTTCGGGTCTGGGTACCAAACATGCGCGATTTTTCTCACGCGAGTGCAAAACGCATTTTCCCGCAACGCACCCGCCTCTTATCCAGGCAAAAAACATGACGCCTGTGTGAAAGAGGCCTTAGGAAGCTTTTGGAAGAACCTATACACGGAAAGGGACTGGACATGGATGCCATCCATGGGTGGTCCATTCTTTCCCGATCCATCACTCCCTGGATGCAGGCCAGTTGGAAGCACTATGACTGCACCTTACATACAGACATGTTGTAAAAGTCATATTCACTTTCCCTAAAAGGTTAACTTCAATTACCACAATAAAGCGGGAATACCCCTTTAACTTGGAATCTCCAGAAAAACACTGCTTCAGGAACCTCATTCGTTTTTTACACATGGAAAATCCCTTTAATATAATATATAGATTTCAAAATATATATTTTCAAATCACCCCCTTTCCCCAAAATGAAAAAAAACAACAACACACACACGATAGGTATTGCAGCGTGCACAAATACCCGTACTAATATAAAAAACTTAATCCCATACAGAAAAAAGCAAAATGGCCGATTTGTTGTTTTTTTTTTGGTCGCTTCTCCAACAAAAAAATTAAATTAAAAGTGATCCAAAAGTCGTACACGCCCCAAAATGGTATCGCTGTACAGATTGCCCTGCAAAAAATGAGTCTTCACATAGATCCGCATACATGAATACAAAAAAGTTTGTCAGAATATGGAGACTGAAAGAAAAAATATTTTTCACCATTTATTCACTTTCACTAAAAGGTTAACTTCGATTACCAGGATACAGTAGGAATACCCCTTTAACTTGGAATCTCCAGAAAAACACTGCTTCAGGAACCTCATTGTTTTTTTACACATGGAAAATCCCTTTAAAGTCATCCGATGTAGCCATTCTCAGGGTACTCTCACAGTAGCGTTTTTTGCTGGATCTGGCAGGGCTCAGCAAAAACGCTTCCGTTACTGATAATACAACCATCTGCAGCCGTTATGAAGAGATCCGGGTGTATTATCTTTAACATTGCCAAGACGGATCCGTCATGGACTCCATTGAAAGTCAATGGGGGACGGATCCGTTTTCTATTGTGGCAGAGAAAACCGATCCATCCCCATTGACTTGCATTGGGGGCCATGACGGATCAGTCTTGCTCCGCATCCCAGGATGGAAAGCAAACTACATGTTGCGGTTTGCTCTCCGGTATGGGAACGCAACTAAACAGAATGTAATGCATTTTGGAGCATTCCTTTCTGTTCAGTTACATTTTGTCTCCATTAGAAATGAATGGGGACAAAACTGAAGCTTTTTTTTTTTTTTCCAGTACTGCGCCCCTATGATGGATCTCAATACCGGAAAACTGGAACACTAGTGTGAAAGTAGCCTTAGTTCTCCTTTTTCCAGCCATAATCTGAAAAGTTTAGGGGTAAGGTTACCCAGCCGTTCTGGAACTGCTCGAGGTCCATAAAGCCGAGCAGACACTGTCACCATCTTCCCTGGAGGAACACTGCAGGGATGTCCAGTATTTATCTCAGGCTGCCAGCAAGAGGAAGTTATCGATCCTTGCCTTACGTGAGATCTGGCTTTTAAAACAAATCAATGGCTGGAGATGGACAAGATTATCTTTATTGCCAGCATTTCCAATATACTGAGCAGTCTGCACACTGTTATTTTTGGCTGATCACAAGGTACAGTAGATGCGTCTAGTGGAAAGGACGTATGCTATGGGTGCAGTCATCTTCCCTGAGCCACCAAGTCTGGAAAGAGCTGTATAGGACAGCTTTACAGATAAATTCTCAGCAGTTAAAGGGTTTGGTCCAGGAACAAGGATAGGAGATATGGGATCCTCACTGATCACAGGAACAGGGGTCACAGGGGGCGAGTGTGATCACTGCTCCATTCACTGTCTGGAAGAGTACAGCACTTGGCTATCTAGCACTTCCACAAAAGCGAACAGAGTAGTCACACATGCGTACTACTGCTCCATTCACACAGGGGACTCGGTGACCCTCATTCTTGTGATCGTTGAGGATTTCAGTGGTCGAACCCTCAGCAATCATACGTTTATATCATTTATCCATCAACCAACAGAGTGGCAGGTAAAGCATGTGTATTTCAGGGCTCCCCATTCTCCTGAGTGGTAGGGAACCCCTCTGAATTAAAGGGTTTCGGTCACCAGATTTTACCCTATTAAGTATCATCAGTATCTGTAGCCCGGACAACCCATTTAATGTGTAAGAACATGTGAGTTTGTAGTACTCAAAACTGTAAAATTCAGGTATTTCATAAAGTCTATGGAAAGCTAAGTATATAAAAAAATTAGCATTCTATCAAGTCCTGACATTGACATGGACCTCCAGCTTCTTCTTCTCCCCCCTTGGTGGCCTCTGCTGGACATTTTCCACAGTTTCTCATGGGATCTCCGTTCTCCTGATCACGTACTTTAATGTTTCCCGAGTCCATCTTAGACATGTCTGTGCACACATGTACCTGTATGACTTGTTATCGTCAGTCCACTTCAGGGACATGAGCTTTTATCACTTGACGCATCGCTAGGTTTGTACATGCAATTCATTCAGAACCCTCAGAGCGGTATTGTTGTGGGCATCATCAGTTATAGAGTCTTACATTAGAAATACGTAGAAATGGAAAATGTCATTTTTCTCAGTATACCACAGGAAACCGCTTACAGTGACACAAACAATCTGTCATAAGATGAACGATTTCCTGGTAACAAGCCCTCCCATTGCTCCCGAGAGACCCCAGTCATGTAATCCATTTACATTGCCTTTATGGAAAGCGGGGGCTCTGCTATATATTTTTTTTTTTCTCCTTATTCCTCAGAGTTTTCCTTTGCCCCTTATCTCCTCGCTGGTCTCACTTTTTGTGGGTTGCCGTCTTTATTGTCCAGAAATGGAAACTTGCTTATCATCTTGGCTTTTAAAACATATCCTTTCGGCAGGCTCTACAATATAGTCCCTCTACTCTTCTACTGCCAGAAACGTAGGAGTGGTACATGTTGAGATCCCACGAGTCTAAAAAAATGAGGTGCCTGCAACCTGCCTCCATTCATCGGCTTGTTTACTTCTGGCCACGGTCAAGTGAGCTGCTGCAACGGCGACATCAATGCAGGGTTATGTGCTGCTTGGGGACTGCCGAGGCCACCCCAGCCAGAAGTTTAAAAAAAAAAGCTGGGGGAATGAAGATCATCGAATGGAGTCAAGGCACTGGACTGGAGTGGCGGGGAGCAGGCGAGTAGGATTTGTTCATTAGGTTCCACACACTAGGGGGCTAATTAAAAAGGGACCAAATCCTGGAAAACTTCCGTAAGGGTACAACTCCAAGGTGCAGATGGCAAAAGTCATGAGGCCATTGATTATTTGGGCAAGGTTAGCTTATTGAGCCGATTTAAGCAAGGGTTATCCACTACACCAGTTTAAAAAACTGGCTCAATCTTACGTCGGTAAAGGGGTGGCATAGAAAGTGGAGTAACCTCTCAAGACCACTGCGAGACTGGAAGATGCAGCAAATGTATCAAACCTCTTGTAACATTTGATAAATTTTGCAAAAATTGTGGCAACACACAGCCTAATGCCGCAGTGAATTTGGCATGAAAATCCACATGTAAGGCTTCGTTCACACCAGCGTTCAGCCTTTCCGTTCTCCTGCTCCGTTATAGGAGCAGGAGAACGGAAAGGACGGATTGGGCACATAACTGAGCCAAGCGGAGCCTACGGACCCCATAGACTATAATGGGGTCCGTTAGGTTTACGCTCAGAACATGATTTTGGAGCGGAGAAAAGTCCTGCATGTACTACTTTCGTCTCCGCTCCAAAATAATCTTCTGAGCGTAAACCTAACGGACCCCATTATAGTCTATGGGGTCCGTAGGCTGCGTTCGCCTCAGTTATGTGCCCAATCCGTCCTTTCCGTTCTCCTGCTCCTATAATGGAGCAGAGAACGGAACGGAAAGGCTGAACGCTTTCTCAGCCTAAGGCCTCATGCACACGACCGTTGTGTGCATCCGTGGCCGTTGTGCCGTTTTCCGTTTTTTTTTCGCAGACCCATTGACTCTCAATGGGTCCGTGAAAAAAAAAAAAAAAAGGAAAATGCACCGTTTTGCAGCCGAGACCGTGATTCGTGTATCCTGTCCGTCAAAAAAATATGACCTGTCCTAATTTTTTGATGGACAACGGTTCACGGACCCATTCAAGTCAATGGGTCCGTGAAAGAACACGGATGCACACAAGATTGGCATCCGTGGCCGTAGGTTACTTTCATACAGACGGATCCGAAGATCCGTCTGCATAAAAGCTTTTTCAGAGCTGAGTTTTCACTTCGTGAAAACTCAGATCCGACAGTATATTCTAACACAGAGGCGTTCCCATGGTGATGGGGACGCTTCTAGTTAGAATATACAACGAACTGTGTACATGACTGCCCCCTGCTGCCTGGCAGCACCCGATCTCTTACAGGGGGCTGTGATCCGTACAATTAACCCCTCAGGTGCTGCACCTGAAGGGGTTAATTGTGCGTATCATAGCCCCCTGTAAGAGATCAGCGGCTGCCAGGCAGCAGGGGGCAGACCCCCCCTCCCTCCCCAGTTTGAATATCATTGGTGGCAGTGTGCGGCCTCCCCCGGCCCCCCTCCCTCCCTCTATGGCATTATTAACATTGGTGGCAGTGTGCGCCCCCCCCCCCCCCCCCCCCGATCATTGGTGGCAGCGGAGTTGCGATCGGAGTCCCAGTTTAATCGCTGGGGCTCCGATCGGTAACCAGGACGCCACTGCAGTCCTGGTTGCCATGGTTACTTAGCAATAGTAGAAGCATCATACTTACCTGCTGGCTGCTGCGATGTCTGTGTCCGGCTGGGAGCTCCTCCTACTGGTAAGTGACAGCAATGCGCCGCACAGACCTGTCACTTACCAGTAGGAGGAGCTCCCGGCCGGACACAGACATTGCAGCAGCCAGCAGGTAAGTATGATGCTTCTACTATTGCTAAGTAACCATGGCAACCAGGACTGCAGTAGCGTCCTGGTTGCCATGGTTACCGATTGGAGCCCCAGCGATTAAACTGGGACTCCGATCGCAACTCCGCTGCCACCAATGATGGGAGGGGGGGGGGGCGCACACTGCCACCAATGTTAATAATGCCATAGAGGGAGGGAGGGGGGCCGGGGGAGGCCGCACACTGGCCACCAATGATATTCAAACTGGGGAGGGGGGGGGGGTCTGCCCCCTGCTGCCTGGCAGCCCCTGATCTCTTACAGGGGGCTATGATAAGCACAATTAACCCCTTCAGGTGCGGCACCTGAGGGGTTAATTGTGCTGATCACGGCCCCCTGTAAGAGATCGGGTGCTGCCAGGCAGCAGGGGACGGTCATGTACACAGTTTGTAGTATATTCTAACTAGAAGCGTCCCCATCACCATGGGAACGCCTCTGTGTTAGAATATACTGTCGGATATGGGATGTAACTCATATCAGACAGTATATTCTAACAGAGGCGTTCCCATGGTGATGGGGACACTTCAAGTTAAAATATACCATCGGATTGGAGAAAACTCCAATGGTATAAAAGAGACTCCAGACTTTACATTGAAAGTCAATGGGGACGGATCCGTTTGCAGTTGCACCATATTGTGTCAACGTCAAACGGATCTGTCCCCATTGACTTGCATTGTAATTCAGGACGGATCCGTTTGGCTCCGCACGGCCAGGCGGACACCAAAACGACTTTTTTTCATGTCCGTGGATCCTCCAAAAATCAAGGAAGACCCACGGACGAAAAAACGATCACGGACCTACGGACCCCATTTTTGCGGACCGTAAAAAAAAAAAAACCTGTCGTGTGCATGAGGCCTAAAACGTGGATTTTGCAACGTATTTGCCTGTGGTGTAAAATTACACCACGTGTGAATCCACCCTTAGGCCTCTTTCACACGGGCATTGTGGGTGACGTGCGGGAAAAGATGCGGGTGCGTTGCAGGAAAATGCGTGATTTTTTTTTCCCCGCGAGTGCAAAGCGTTTTAGTGCATTTTGCTAGCATGTGAGAAAAATCGGCATGTTTGGTACCCAGACCCGAACTTCTTCACAGAAGTTCGGGTTTGGGATTGCTGTTGTGTAAATCTTATTATTTTCCCTTTATAACATGGTTATAAGGGAAAATAATAGCATTCTTAATACAGAATGCAAAGTAAATTAGGGATGGAGGGGTTAAAAAAAATAATAAAAAATAAAACTCACTTATCCAGCCCGGCTCGTCTTCATTCTTCTTCTTTGGGGACGTCACTGCGCTCATCACATGATCCTTCACCATGAGGTGATTAAAACACTTTGCACTCGCAGGGAAAAAAATAATCACGCATTTTCCTACAACGCACCCGCATCTTTTCCCGCAACCCCCGTGTGAAAGAGGCCTTAGGATATGAGCATACATATTATATGCTATATTCCAATGCCATAAGTCCTCATAGATATCCACATCTTCCCCATGTTCCGGCAGTAAACCTCCCTGAAGGTTACAGTATCTGCAGAAGAGCAGCAATTAGTCTCTTGGAATGACTCCCCTCTGTGTATTGGATCACTGGGGATTTACAAGCGTTATTCTTGAATTTTTAATCAGAATTTTTTTATTTATTTTTTATTAAAGCTTGTCCTGTGCTCTGAGGGGGTTAAACAAATTTTTTCAGCAAAACATTGTTGATTTAGCATTACAAAATATCCACACCCAAAATGTAGTGGGAGCCCGTCTAATGACATCTGAAGGCAGACTGCCTATAAGGAGCAATGCTTGCAGAACAACATGAGTTGCTGGCACTGCTGTTACTACTTTTTAAAAGCCACTTGTGCCTAAATCCAGAGGCAAGTGGCATTTTTATGCCACCCTCGCCACTTTGTGACAAGGGGTGGGCGTAAAAAGAGACAGAAATCTACAGCAGCTCGAAGCTGCTGTGGATTTAGGTCTAGGTTAGGGTCCATTCACACGTCCGTTGTTTCTTTCCTGATCTGTTCCGTTTTTTGCTGAACAGATCTGGACCCATTCATTTTCAATGGGTCCTGAAAAAAAACGGACAGCACAATGTCAGATTTTTTTTCAGGACCCATTGAAAATGAATGGGTCCAGATCTGTTCAGCAAAAAACGGAAGAGATCAGGAAAGAAACAATGGACGTGTGAATGGACCCTAAAAACGGACTTATGGAGGATGCGCCTCAATATAATAAAAGCGGAGCAGCCAATAGCAGGCGGTGATGGGTACAAGCCTCCCTAGCGTCACCCGCAATGCTAGGGAGGCTCGTTTCCGTTTTGGCCTGCTATTGGCTGGTCCCCCCCGAATGTTTTCATCCGTGCGACAGGGAGATGCAGCAGCGGCAGTGTGGGCTTCAGAACTGGTGCGGGTGCCAGGGAGCGAGGTTAGTACATTGTGTGTGAGGGGCCCGGGCATATTGGGGGGGGGGGGGGTATTATAGGTCTTGGATAACCCCTTTAATGGTAACAGTGATAACTCACCAACTCTGCTGCTTTTGCACAGACCTGCATAAGAGGGGCAGATGCTGTATGTGCTGAGCTTTCCCGACCCATATGCTGCAGATGTGTTCACAGAACGGGATGTGAACAGTGCCTAAAATGTACATGAGTGTTAGATATAGACCGACTCGCACTACGTGAGCAGCAGCTCAGTTATAGCAGAGGTCTCTAACCTTTTATAGCTTGTTGTGAGCCACTATTAGTTGGGAAAGGTAGTACTGAGCCCCACTAATGGGCTTATTTTTACTTCTCAAAGATATGACCAATGAATATAGTGTTCACCCAAGTGTTAACTGTAAGGAGGACCTGCCATCTCTCCCGATATGTCCATTTATAACTGCTGCCACTTCTCATGTAATAACTTAATATTGTACCTCTAATATTCCTTTTAGAAGATCCATCTTGGTTTTACCAGTTAGGCCTCCTGCACACGAACGTGTGCTTCCCGTTGCCGTATTGCGGACCGTATTTGTGGATCCGCAATACACGGGTGCAGTTCCATGGGCATTTCGCAAATGGGTCCTCAAATCCGGAGATGCGGGACGGAAGCACGGAACGGAACCCCACGGGAGAACTACAGAGTGCTTCCATGGGGTTTCGTCACGTACTTCTGTTCCGCAAAAAGATAGAATATGTCCTATCTTTTTGCGGAACGGGTGAATCGCGGACCCATTAAAATGAATGGGTCCGCGATCTGCTGTGGCTGCTCCACTAATGTTTATATCTAAACATAGCTGAAGAGCTTGCCATCCGATTTGTGGATGTGCCAATTACACACATTCTAGGAATACGATTGTGTATTCTGGTCTAAACTATATATATTTTTACTTCGTTTTATAAAAAAAAAAAAATATTCAACTAAAGATAAAGCTAGCGCAAAGATGGCACAATCAAACGAAACTGCTACTCAAGGCATGGAGTCAAATGGTATAGGGTTTATATAGACAACATGCGGACCTATTGACTTGAATGGAGCCACGGAACGTTATTTGCGGGCAATAATTAATCAGAACGGAAATGCCTAAGGGGTCATGCACACGACCATATGTTTTTTTCTGTCCGTAAAAAATACGGATGACATCCGTGTGCATACCGTATTTTTCGGGACGGAATAGATGGCCCCTAATAGAACCTTACTATCCTGGTCTGTAATGCAGACAATAATAGGACATGTTCTAATTTTTTGCGGAACGGAAATACGGACACTGAACGCACACGGAGTAACTTCCGTTTTTTTTTTTTTTTTTTTTGCAGACCCATACAGTCCGCAAAAAAACAGACTGGACACAAAGAAAATGCGTTCGTGTGCATGAGCCCTAAGTCAGCTAAATGGACACCTTTTCTTGTTCAGATTTTGTTATACTAGATTGATAAGTTCACTATAAAAGTGAGTAAGAGTGGTCTATGTCAGCTCAAGTATCTGAGATACCACCTATCTGGGAGTGTCTTGCCAAGATTTAAGGCCTCATGCACACGACCGTTGTGTGCATCCGTGGCCGTTGTGCCGTTTTCCGTTTTTTTTCACGGACCCATTGACTTTCAATGGGTCCGTGGAAAAATCGGAAAATGCACCGTTTGGCAGCCGCATCCGTGATCCGTGTTTCCTGGCCGTGAAAAAAATATGACCTGTCCTATTTTTTTCACGGCCAACGGTTCACGGGCCCATTCAAGTCAATGGGTCCGTGAAAATCACGGATGCACCCAAGATTGTCATCCGTGTCCGTGATCCGTGTCCGTTTTTTCCTATCATTTCAATGGCAAACTTGACTTAGAATTTTATTTCATTTTTCATGTCCGTGGATCCTCCAAAAATCACGGCAGACCCACGGAAGAAAAAACGGGCACGGATCACGGTACAACGGAACCATGTTTTGCGGGACGTTAAAAAATACGGTCGTGTGCATGAGGCTTTAGTGGAAGAAGACCGTGCTAATGATTTACTTGATTGGTTACCCAGGTCAAAGGCTGCTTTAATCTTTGGTTATTATATTTTCTGCCAGCCTGAAGTCATGCCACCCTATAAGGTCCGTCGGATGGGAGATATATTGCTGTTGTAGATCAGCGCAGAGGGGCCAGCTCTGTTTCAGTACGAGCAGACTTATTTTTAATATAAGCGATGAGAGACTGCAGTCAACCTTGCAAGTATGATTTAAAAGGGGTTATTCCATGATTGATGGTAAAAATGAAAATCATGCCTAGTCTAGTACGCGACAACCTCTTTCTAACAAAGCTAGAACCAGCCCTGTACCTCACATGGGTCCAGAGATCTCCCCATTCATTGCTGCAGTTCTGCTACATTTATTTGAAGCTGACAGCTCGGGGGCATGTCCTTTCTGCTGCAGGTTGTGGCAGTTGTAGGATGGAATTGAGCAGGATGCGTAAATTAGGTGGCACTATACAGATAGAGTTCAGTTAATAACGGAGTAGCTATAATAACATTTTAATTACATGAAATTGCAAAAGTATTCAGATCCAGGTTCTGGTTTGAAAGCAGTAGAATATTTTTCATGAGACAACCCCTTTAAGTGTGTCTCTTGTAAAGAGAAGTTTGATTTTTCAGCTTGAGCTTGTAAAAACACAGATAATTGGCCTGGAATCTGATCCATAGGACCGAGAGGTCCAAGCCAAAAAGGATGAACACACGCTCTGTACATAACCGGGGGAGTGCTAGACTAAACCATATTGTTATCTTGACATTTGCAGAGTTTTTGTCATTTTATACTGCTCTCTTCCAGTGCCAGGCTTATTAAACCTCTGGAGGTTTAAGCCATCACGTTGCCAGGACTGACAGAGACCATACCACAAGAGCATTAAATTAGTGAGTCACGTACTCCTCCAGCATGAGCTTCACTGGATGACTACTGAAGGAGGAAGGTTTTTAAATTGAGAAAAATAAGTATAAAATATCAGAATCAATACAACCTGCTCACGGTTTTATCAATATTTTTTATATAGTTTTTTTTTCTAAACTAATGTGTGACCATTTTTTTTCCTGCCATCTAAAGCTTCAGCATAAAAAAAAAATATATATGCACACCCCAAAGGCACACAAAATACCACCTAATTAACAAAAAAAACTGTAGCAGAAACACTAGTGTATCCTTAGTTTCATATTTTCCTTAGGCCTCCTGCACACGAACGTGTGCACTCCGTGGCCGTATTGCGAACCGCATTTGCAGATCCGCAATACACGGCACCGCTCAGTGTGCATTCCACATCACGGATGCGGACCCATTCACTTAAATGGGTCCGCAAATCCGAAGATGCAGAACAGAAGCACAGAACCTGTCCTACCTTTTTGCGGAACGGCCGGATCGTGGACCCATTAAAGTGAATGGGTTCGCAATCCACTGCGGCTGCCCCACAGACGGTGTTCGTACATTGCTTGCGGCCAGCAGCACGACCACGGGGCACACACGTTAGTGTGCAGGAGGCCTTAGACTTTTAGCTATCTTCTGGACCTGGACTTATTACTGCAAAAAAAAAAAAAACACACAACACATGAAAAAAAAAAAACTATAGTGCACAAAACCACTACTAAACATGTAAAGCAAGCCTTAGAGGTGAATAGCCATTAAAATATTTTCTGAGGCCTCATTCACATATTAATTAGGAGATCCGTCAGCCTGCCGTATCCTCTACTTCACCTCTGGATCCCCATTGACTGCATAAATACCAGGTTTCAGTTGGAGAAAAAAAAAAAAAAAGCCACGTTTTTGGTTCAACCGTCAGCATTTAGTAACATAGTACATAAGGCCGAAAAAAGACATTTGTCCATCCAATTCGGACCGTCATCCTGCAAGTTGATCCAAAAAAAAAAAAAGCCAATTTTAATATAGGGAAATAAAAAATTCCTTCCCGACTCCAATCAGAATAACTCCGTGTAAATCTCAAAAAGCAGACGTTGTTTTCCTGCAGGAGACGCATTTTGACAGAGAGGGCTCCTTTAAGTTTGCGGCCCGATCTTACCCACGAATATATTCAGCCACTGCTGACACAAAGACTGCTGGGACTGCTATTCTTTTATCTACTACCTGTCCTATACAAGTTGAATCCACACGGGTTGATAGCCACGGTAGATATATAATACTCCAGGCCTCCCTCCATGGTACCCCTCTCATCTTATGTAATATTTATGCCCCAAATTCGAATCAGATCCCATTCCTGAAGACGGTCTTTAGAGAACTAGAGGATTATCTGCCAGCAGCGCTTGTTATAGGTGGAGATTTTAATGTCGCTTTTTCTGAGCATTGGGATAGGCTACCTTCAGGAAACACACCACCGTCTAGGGCCCAACGGAAAATATCACGTCTCTTTAGAAAGCTCATCAGACAATATGCTCTGTATGATCTGTGGAGGGTTAATCATCCCTCGGCTAGGACGTATTCATTTTACTCCCACCCCCACAGGACTCATACACGTATAGATTATTTCTTTGGGAATACTCCTGCCCTTAGAATGATGACAGATGCTGAGGTAGGCAATATTACGTGGTCAGACCACGCGCCGATCTCTGTCACGTTTAATCCTGGGGGTGCCCGCCCTAGGATATGCCACTGGCGGCTTAATGAATCTCTGCTGACTAAATTGCCAACTAGGCAGGAGTTAGGAAGTTCCTTGGAGGAATACTTTGCGTTTAATCAGCCCTCGGCCCCGTCTACAGCTATATTGTGGGAAGCGCATAAGGCCGTTTTTAGAGGCAAATGTATTAGTGTCAGCACCAGATTGAAGAGGGATTATAATCTCCGCTATAACAACACCCTTGACCAGCTAAAACAGTTAGAAGCCCGTCTGGGATCTCATCGCTCCTGTCACTTGCTAAGGCGTATAGTACTCCTCCGAGTTCGGTTGCGTGAGATGGCCTTTGAAAAAACGGGTAAACTCCTACTATATTCGCGACAACGGTTCTACATGTGGGGGAACAAATCACACACTATCTTGGCCCGTCAGTTGCGGGATTCAACCGCGGCTACTACCCCAATGTCCCTGAGAAAGAGCAATGGAGACATGATATATGACCCCAAAGCGATACTCGACCAATTTCAGAAATACTATGCTTCTTTATACTCCCTTACACCACAGGCACCCTCCGACCCAGCTGATCGCCAGACACTATTTAACTCTTTCCTAGCTCAGAGTAGTATACCCAAATTATCATCAGAGGCAAGGTCTGCGCTTAATGCCCAGATCACAGCTGAAGAAATTCAGGGGGTGATCTCCCAGTTACCTAATGGCAGGTCACCTGGGCCGGATGGGTTACCCTATTCTTACTACAAAAAACTTTTTCATCTCTTCTCATACCCCATTTGTGTACGCTGTTTAACTCATTCTTACAAGGTACAGCTATACCAGAAACCATGCTTCATTCCCATATAACCCTTATTCCGAAGCCGGGAAAGGACCCCTTAGATTGCGCAAACTACCGCCCTATTGCTCTTCTAAACTCTGATCTGAAGATATTCACCAAGCTGTTGGCAGACTGGTTGGCGCATTGGCTCCCGCAACTGATACACTCAGATCAGGTTGGCTTTGTGAGAGGTCGTCAGGGTGGAGATAATACGAGAAAACTTATCAATTTAATAGATATTGTCAATAGGCAACACCAACAGGCATTACTATTGAGCCTGGACGCTGAAAAAGCGTTTGACCGCTTAAGTTGGTAGTTTATGTTTTCTACCTTGCAAGCTTTTGGATTTTCTGGTCCCTTTCTCTCAGCCCTCCATTCACTATATAGCCGTCCTACAGCGACAATTAAATTGCCATATGCAAATTCAGCTCCTTTCCCGATAAAAAACGGCACCAGGCAGGGATGTCCGCTCTCCCCTCTCCTGTTTGTGCTTTGTATTGAACCCTTAGCTACGGCAGTCAGATCCCACCCAGACATCCATGGAATCATGGTCAACCGAGTTGAATATAAAATATCACTATTTGCAGACGATGTTCTACTTACTCTATCAGACCTACATATTACCCTGCCCAATTTATTTGGTTTGTTAACACTGTATAGTCGGCTTTCCGGATATAAGATTAACTCCTCGAAAACAGAAGCTCTTCCCTTGAATGTGCCGGCAGACGTTCTAGCTACATTACGATCCAATTATCATTTTCGATGGCAGGATGCTGCCCTGCGTTATTTGGGGGTGAATTTGGCGGCAACGTATTCTTCTATATATACTCATAATTTTCCTGCCCTTTTTCAGGATCTTAAGCGTCAAATGGCTAAATGGATGTCTCTTCCCATATCCATGTTCGGCCGCATAGCGGCAGTTAAAATGTCTATTTTGCCGAAATTACTCTACCTATTTGAGACCCTCCCGGTCCATGTACCAGGGACGGAACTTCGGGCATTGCAGGCTGGGATATTTAAATTCATATGGAATGGGAAGAGACACAGGATAGCTAGTAGTACCCTTATGGCCCTGAAGTCTCATGGAGGATTGGCGGTCCCAGATGTAGCCAAATATTATTGGGCCACGCATCTTAGACGATTACCAGCATGGTCTAAACTCTATGCTTACTCCAGGTGGGTGGAAATCGAAAAATTGTGGATTGCTCCAATACACCCTAACTCTTTGTTGTGGTCCCCAATTCCTCAAATTCAATTACCAGATTTATTAGGTCCAATGCTACATACATACAAAATATGGCAATATTGTAAGCACCGTTTCTCTCTGGTTTCTGAGAAATCTTTTCTGTTTACGCCGCTTTTCAACGCTGGGTCAGAGGTGTCCTTTTTTAAACCTTGGTTTGCCAAGAAAATGTTTAGGTTTGCAGATATGATTGATTATAGGACGCTCCAATTACTGTCATTGGATGAACTTCGAAGTTCTAGGTCACTTACGGAAGTCACTAGGTATCAATACTTGCAAATCCAACATTTGTTTACTGCGTTGTTTCACTCAAGACAAGTATCTATCCCCACGTCTTTTGAGAAGATGTGTAAGCTCTCAGAGTCTACTAAGGGTCTTATATCCGAAATATATGTGCTCCTCTCCTCCCCGGCCTCTCCTGCATCTATCCGTCATTCGTACATGTCTAAATGGGAGTCCCTCCTGCACCGTTCCATTTCAGTAGATGATTGGAGGATAATCTGGCAGAGAGCTGCGATGACATCTACTTGTGCTATTCATAGAGAGAACACCTACAAAATAATGATGTTCTTGTACCACACTCCACAGTTGTTACATAAGTTTAACCCTGACATTTCGGATCGCTGTTGGAGATGCAACACGGAGGAGGGTTCACATATTCACATCTTCTGGGGATGCCAGATTCTAACCCCATTCTGGAATATGGTACAGGAAATCCTATATAGTCTGTTTGAGGTGAGGTTCCCCTTAGATCCTTATATATATATCTGCTGAATATCCCACACATACCTCTGAAGAAGCACCTATTAAAGTTAATGTTATACATCTTGACTGCAGCTAGGCGTTTGTTAGCAAGATTTTGGAAAAGGACGGATTGCCCAACACGAACTGACCTCATACATAGTGTATTAGAAGTTAGACGCTTCGAGCACATGTCGGCTACACTGCTTGCCTCGGTAGATAAATTTGACCAAGTCTGGAAGCAATGGGACATGGTGTTTGATGTCTCAACTGACTGAGCTTTCACCTTACTCCCTTCATCCTAATCCTAATGTGTCTAGTCTTGTCATTCCCCACTGTACGTCTGTATCTTTATTACATTACATTTTGTATAACTTTGCATAGTTAATGCGAATACAGTTGCTTTGTTACTTTAATAGCCTATAGGCGCTTCTTATAGTACATACTCATCCATGACTATTGTATATGTACTTTTTCAGACTTATTCAATGTAAAGGTATGCTATTTTCCTGCTCAATTACCATTGATTCTTTTTCTGTACCATAAGTAATGTACTCCGAAGTCATGTTTTTTCATGTGTACGTGTTTATTCTTGGAAAAACTGTCAATAAAAAGACAATTGATAAAAAAAGAATAACTCCGTGGATCAACGATCCCTCTCTAGTAGCTATAGCCTGTAATATTATTACACTCCAGAAATACATCCAGGCCCCTCTTGAATTCCTTTATTGTACTCACCATCACCACCTCCTCAGGCAGAGAGTTCCATAGTCTCACTGCTCTTACCGTAAAGAATCCTTTTCTATGTTTGTGTACAAACCTTCTTTCCTCCAGACGCAGAGGATGTCCCCTCATCACAGTCACAGTCCTGAGGATAAATAGCTGATGGGATAGATCTCTGTACTGACCCCTGATATATTTATACATAATAATTAGGCTTCGTTCACATCACCGTTCTGGCTTTCCGTTCTCCTTCTCAGTCTAGGAGCAGGAGAACGGAAAGGACAGAAAAGGCACATAACTGACGCCAAACTGAGCCCTTAGGACCCTATAGATTATAATGGGGTCCGTTATGTTTCCGCTCAGAAGATGATTTGGGAGCGGAGACAAAAGTTGTGCATGCAGGACTTTTATCTCCGCTTAAAAATCATCTTCTGAGCGGAAACATAACGGACCCCATTATAATCTATAGGGTCCTAAGGGCTCCGTTTGACTCAGTTTGGCGTCAGTTATGTGCCTTTTCTGTCCTTTCCGTTCTCCTGCTCCTAGACGGAGAAGGAGAACGAAAAGCCAGAACGGTGATGTGAACGAAGCCTTAGCTCTCCCCTCAGTCGTCTTTTTTCTAAAGTGAATAACCCTAATTTTGATAATCTTTCAGTGTACTGTAGTTGCCCCCATTCCAGTTATTACTTTAGTTTCCCTCCTCTAAACCCTCTCCAGCTCTGCTATGTCTGCCTTGTTCACAGGAGCCCAGAACTGTACACAGTACTCCATGTGTGGTCTGACTAGTGATTTATAAAGTGGCAGGACTATGTTCTCATCACGGGCATCTATGCCCTTTTGATGCAACCCATTATCTTATTGGCCTTGGCAGCAGCTGCCCATCTCCTTAATAGACAGGTGAACGTAGCCTTACATATGTTATACCAAAGCTGCAGATTGTGTCATTTTTACCAGTAATTTTATTTAGGCCTCTTTCACACGGGCATTGCGTATGAGGGCCGGATAGGACGCGGGTGCGTTGCGGGAAAATGCACAGTTTTTCCGAGCGTGTGCAAAGCGTTTTAATGTGTTTTGCACGCGCGTGAGAAAAATCGGCATGTTTGGTACCCAGACCCGAACTTCTTCACAGAAGTTCGGGTTTGGTTTAGGTGTTGTGTAGATTTCATTATTTTGCCTTATAATATGGTTATAAGGAAAAATAATAGCATTCCGAATACAGAATGCTAAGTAAAATGTCAATTGAGGGTTAATAAATAATTAAACTCACCTCATCCACTTGTTCGCGCAGCCCGGTCTCTCTTGCTTCTTCTTCTTTGATGACCTTGGATGTCCTCTCATTAGAATCAGGGTGGTGAAGCAGGCTGACCTGTGACATGAGCCATCTCTCCCGACTCCCTCATACACAGATGGTCAACAGGTATGTATGCGTTTACACTGAGGAGAACGTTCACAGGGTGAGAAGAGAAAGCCGCTGCCCAACACCTCTTGCGTCAAGTTATCAAAGGAGCGAATGTTAAAATTCAACATGCCGGATCCTTCTCTCCCCAGACATAATCTGTCAGAAGCAATCCATACACTTCATATTGTCTGCTTCTCCCACTGAAAATGGTGGATTCTCCCAACAATAAGCTGTGGGTGAGGGCCAGTAATCTAAGGATGTTCCACATTTATCACAGTGGGTCATGCTGTGCGATTTACACCAACTATTGATTGGCTTATCTTGCATCAAAATTTTAGCACACATTGTGACTTCATAAGGGCTCATTCACACGAACATATGGCTCTGTGCCCACATTTCAGACCGCAAACGGCAAATGACCTGAATGGGTCTGCGATCCGCAAGATACGGCAAAAGATAGGACCAGTGGAGACATGGATCAGAAGCCCACAGAAGTGCTTTGGGTCCGTGCTTCTGCACCACAGAAGATAGGACGTGTCCTATTTCTTGCCGTATTTTGTGGATTGCGGACCGATTCAAGTCAATGGGTCCGCACCACAATATGGGATTCACATGGTGCATGTCCATGTATTGCAGACTGCTATTTGGAGTCCACAACACGGGCACGGCGACCATACGGTCGTGTGAAAGATTCCTTTTAGGGCTCAGTCAATACGATCTTGCATTGTCTTGCATCTACACAGTAATACAGGAGTCACACTGCAGATTAGGATTTTTTTTTTCTCCTACTGCCTCCCATACATTTTCAGGACTGCTCCATTATGTAAGGTCAGCACTGCGTATTTCAGTGCAGCTTTGAGTCCTGACAACGGGGAGACTGGTCTATTACTGCAGATAATAATCCTGGTGACAGATTCCCTTTAAGCCAGTTCACTGGTTGAGCTGGAAAAGCAGCACAGGTGAACTCGGTGCAGTGGGAGTTTTTTGTGTGCATTTTCTTCATAAATCGGTCTAAAACGTGATGCAACATTATGCATCAGAAACGTGCAAACTTTTCATGTCTGTGCGGGGTATTGGGAGACCAGTATGGCACAGAGCTCCGATCATTAGCTTTGTTTGACATATTAAGACATAAGGGGGCATAGAGTGTATGACCGAAAAACACTAAGAGGGTAAAAGATGAACACATACATCAGCTGAGTCCACCCAGAACATGTTTTTACCTGAGCTTGACACTATTTATGGACAAATTATACACCATTCAGGTCATTCTTAGCTGGGCACAGAAATGGTGGATACAGCTCAGGGAGATGTTGGGCATCACCAGCGGTGCCACCAGACACAAAACTGACCCCACAGGAGGGAACCTGTTCTGTCATTTGTTTCCATTTTATATTTTTGTACTGCGGTGGAGGGAAAAGTAACTGCTTTTTTTAAAGCACCATTTATACCAGGGTGGTGTACACATGTGTAATATACATAATATATAACAATATGCATGAACTGGCAGAAGGAGAGAGCACCCTACACACAAGAGCTTACAATCTACATGGGAAGGGGCCAGTAGGTGAGGGGAGACACATGACAAGGCAATGAGAACTATAATATTTTTAGGCTGGTTTCACACGGGCGTTTCGGGAAAAGGTGCGGGTGCGTTGTGGGAACATGCGCGATTTTTCCACGCGAGTGCAAAACATTGTAATGCGTTTTGCACGTGCGTGAGAAAAATAGGCATGTTTGGTACCCAAACCCGAACTTCTTCACAGAAGTTCAGGTTTGGGATTGGGGTTGTGTAGATTGCTATTATTTTCCCTTATAACATGGTTATAAGGGAAAATAATAGCATTCTTAATACAGAATGTATAGTACAATAGCGCTGGAGGGGTTAAAAATTAAATAAAAAAATAATTTAACTTGCCTTAATCCACTTGATCGCGCAGCCTGGCTTCTCTTCTGTCTTCTTCTTTGCTGTGTACAGGAAAAGGAGCTGTGGTGACGTCACTCCGGTCACCACATGATCCATCACCATGGTAAAAGATCATGTGACGTCACCACAGGTCCTTTTCCTGTACACAGCAAAGAAGAAGACAGAAGAGAAGCCGGGCTGCGCGATCAAGTGGATTAAGGCAAGTTAAATTTTATTTTTATTTTTTTAAACCCCTCCAGCGCTATTGTACTATGCATTCTGTATTAAGAATGCTATTATTTTCCCTTATAACAATGTTATAAGGAAAAACAATAATGATCGGGTCTCCATCCCGATAGTCTCCTAGCAACCGTGCGTGAAAATCGCACCGCATCGCATCCACACTTGTTTGCGGATGCTTGTGATTTTCACGCAGCCCCATTCACGTCTATGGGGCCTGCGTTACGTGATAAACGCACAATATAGAGCATGCTGAGATATTCACGCATAAGTGATGCGTGAAAATCACCGCTCATGTGCACAGCCCCATAGAAATGAATGGGTCCGGATTCAGTGCGGGTGCAATGCGTTCACCTCACGCATTGCACCCGCACGGAAAACTCGCCCGTGTGAAAGAGGCCTTATGTAGGCACTTGAGTTGGGCTAGATTCACACATGCAGGTTTGATGCTGTTTTTGGGCCAAAGCCAGAAGTAAATACAAAAGGACGCTGAAGTACATCACATAAAACCATAAGACAGCTCAGAGTTACAACTTGTTGTCGTACCCTACCATGCAGGGATCAGTGAGAGGAACTAAATTTGTTAAGCAACCATTATAGCAGTGGAGAAGCTCAGACCCGATACTGTGGCACATTGCCCAGTCACTTTGTTTTGCCCAGCATCACAGCTGGCGTTTCGTGAAACAGAGACACCTATGATTTATAGACGAAGGATGATGCTGGGGACTAGAAACAACGCTGCAGATGAAGTGGAATCTGTTGCTAGGGAACTGGTAATCAGATTAGTGTCTCCTGCACGCCGACCGTAATCTCTGGCAGGATAGTCTGGCGCAGAAAGTCATATTGACATAATGGGTTGAGGAAAGCGGTCTAATTAAATAAAGGCAGCCAGTGCCATCTAGTCCATTGGTGCGGAGGATTACGATTGGGAAGACCAGATGTTCAGGAGCCTCTTCTCACACAGTATCTTCAGGTAATGTGTTTCACTCACTTTCCTTCGCCGTAGGTTTACAGCATGTACAAACCCAATTCCAAAATAGATGGGATTAAATGGCACCGGCTGCCTTCATTTTATTAGACCGCTATCCTGATCTGAGATCATCTGTTGTGAATAAAATATGGATCTATGACATTCTCGAATCGTTGCACTCTGTTCTCGTTTACTGTTTTCACATTGTCCCAACTTTTTTGGGCATTGGGGTTGTATCATTAAAGGCATCTTACCTTTCGCAAGTGATCCTGTGAGCACAGACTGGGCGCGAGGCCTCTCATATAAAGTACATGGACAGCTACTTTAAAGGGTTTTCTGAGACTGTGCTTTGTATTGATTTTCAATGGGGCTGAGCCTAGGCCATCTGACGAACGTGTCACCACTGGCCTAGGGAAAGCTACTGCGAGCGCTGGTGCCTTCTCAAACAGCCGATCGCCGGGGTCCCAGTTGTCGGACCCCCACCGATCAGATACTTATGACCTATTCAGAGGATAAAAAAAAACCTTTAATGATGATTGCTCATTTCTTGTAGTCCTGCGTCTTAGCATTACCATTGATGGTATTCAGGTACCATCGCCAGATGCATGGCACACTCTCCTTTCACCGCCACAGGACTTCCAAAACAGCCAAGCTTGCTAGTTCTGCTATTTTCGGAGGAACTCAGAGCAATGAATTTCAAGCATGCCATGCATGCACAGTGTGCTCTGCTCAGGGGCCCCATTCTGAAGATAAGAGTGGGTCCCCTTTAGTGCTCCCAAAGGAAGTGCCTCATTTATGACGAGGCACTGGTCCCATCATAAATAAGGCACACTTCCGGCAGTCCCTGCCACAGGAGTAAAAACAACTAGTTTTTGACAATATTTATGCCTATTTCCAGGCGTAAATGTTAGAAAAATTTACCCGAGCCCTGCTCCCTTAACACACCCAAGTGTCGAGCATGGCGTATAAATGCCTGTACAGCTAAATATCGGTGCCCCTCGGGTATTAAGAAAAGTTGCAAAACAGGGTCTTGTGACTTTTTTTTTATACAAAAAAACTGACGCAACGCTGATAGTAAAGGACACCCATTCTGCTTTAAAAAAAGCTGCAACACCTCATTATTTACACAGCAGAATGTTATTCCGCAGTGGACCACACGGCAGAGATTGACACTTTTCAACCTCATAGGATAACACTGGGAAAGTCTGTATGCTGCATATTTTCTGGAGGGTTTTTCTTTAACGTAAGAAGGCACCCTTACAAAACCCAGCATAGCCAGAGGAGGACCACAAGCTGGAGACCGCTGCTATGCCGCACATTGTACCTTTTTGCTGCTTCATTATATTGGATTCCCAGACAAATATTTAAAAGCATATTAAAAGTATATCTTTGAGAAAATGTGAAAAAGGAAAGATGTAAAACAAACCAAGCAACGTATGAAATGGGATTTCAATCCGTATTTTTGGTCTGCATTTTATTTATTTTTTTCGGATCGGATGCGGACCCATTCACTTCAGTGGGACCACAAAATATACGGACAGCACACCGTGTGCTGTCTGCATCCGTATGTCCATTCCACGGCCCTGCAAAAAAAAAAAAAACATGTCTTGTTCTTGTTCATTTTAGCACAAGGATAGGACAGTTGTGTAGAGGTCAGGACGTTCCGTTCCGTAAAATGCAGAACACACACGGCCAGTATCCATATTTTACGGATACACAATTTGCGAATGCAAAACATCCAGTGGTTGTGTGCATGAGGCCTTAGTGGTAGTTTGTAGTAGTCTACCAATTGCTGCATAGTAAAGGGTATAGGAAGACGGCAGGGCACATTTATCAAGCTTGTCTTCTTTAGGCCTCATGCACACAGCCGTGGCCCGGCCCGCAAACCCATTCACTTGCGGTGTTCTATATTTTTTTTTTTACAGTGCGGACGGATCACGGACCCATTCAAGTTGAATGGGTCTCGATCCGTCCCGGCAGCCGCATGGAAGTTGCCTGTGCATTGGGGACCCCAAATTGCAGTTCCCAATGCACGGAACGGCCGCACAACGGCTGTGTGCATGAGGCCTTAGACTGCAATTAGACTTGGAGTAGTGGATGAATGATGCAAGGCGTCTTTGCATTAGGTCTCTGGTGGTTCAATTTCAATTAGACTGCAAAAATAGTTGCACTTCACCACTCAAAACTGACGAATAAAAATGAGTGGAGTAAAAATTAGAGCTGTAAAAAAAAAAGGCGCACCTACATAAATGGATCAAAAAAAGTAGTAGAAATAAGACTTTTTTTTTTTGCAGAATCAGTCTAAGGCTACATGCACACGACCGTATGTGTTTTGCGGTCCGCAAAAAAAAAAAATGCCATCCGTTTGTTTTTTGGCGGATCCATTGTAACAATGCCCAAAACGGACAAGAATAGGACATGTTCTATTTTTTTTTTTTGCGGGGCTACGGAACGGACATACTGGTGACACGAATGAGTCCACATCCTATCTGCAGAAAAAAATAAATGGAACGGACACGGAAACAAACAACGTTCATGTGTATGTAGCCTAAAAAGGTAAAATAAAAATTATTGGGGCACATTTACTAAATTCACCACCCGTTTTCATGAGTGAAAAGCCTGTTTCTTATTTTTTAAGTCACATTTACCACCTGTTCTTGTTTTAAGACAAATTCAGAAGTTTTCTAACTTTTGCGCCTAATCTCAGTCCAATTTACGTAGTTGGGCAAGATTTGGTTGTAAAAAATGGGCTGGTGTACTTTTCTGTTTCTGTTTGGAGTGGCGAGTTGTACCACATGGAGACATGCGCCAAAATTCAGCTCACTTGCACCACCTTTTTAGGGCTCATTCACACGCATTTTTTGCGGCTCGGGTGCGGACCCATTCATTTCAATGGGGTCGCAAAAGATGTGTGCTCCCCGCATCCATTGCTCCGCAAAAAATTATAATGTCCTATACTTGTCCGTTTTGCTGACAATAGGCATTTCTATAATGGGCCGTCTGTTCCGCAAATTGCAGAAGGCACACGGGCGGCATTCGTGTTTTGCAGACCACAAAACACGGCACGGTCGCACGAATGAACCCTTATGCGCATACTATTTAGACCAGTTTAGTGAATTTGAAATCGGTCTTACAAGAAAACAACCACTAGATGTCAGACTTAGGCCCCATGCACACGGCCGTGTTTCACGGCCGTGTGCGGGCCGTGGAACCGCGGCCTGGATCCCTCCTGAGAGCAGGAGCGCACGGCGTCACTGGTTGCTATGACGCCGTGCGCTCCCTGCTGCCGGCACAGTACAGTAATACACTGGTATAGATCGTACCAGTGTATTACTGTATTGCGGCGGCAGCAGGGAGCGCACGGCGTCATAGCAACCCATGACGCCGTGCGCTCCTGCTCTCAGGAGGGATCCAGGCCGCGGTTCCACGGCCGTGTGCATGGCGCCTTAAAGGGAGTCTGTCACCACTATATGACCATGTACAGCACTTACATGGCGCTGTAGCACACCTATACATGATTCTAATGGTACCTTTGTTATTTTGTTTAGACATCCAGAAGCAGGAAAAACGACGATTATTTCATATGCAAATGAGCACTCGGAGGTGCCCAGGGGGCGGTGTTCCGTGTGTAGGTGCCCAGGCTGCTCTGCCTTTTTACCCATTACTCCTCCCCCAGCCTCTTCCTTTGCACGCCCTCTTATTCCCTTGTATCCTCCCTAGGTCCGGTGTAACGTTACATTACCCATTTCCCTACCTCCTAACTTCCGGTCGCACCGCTAATGACGTGAGGAGGCGTTCCTGAGTTTTGACGATCTGCGCATGGGCAAACGGACAGTTTAGGGAAAATCTCACAGCGGAGTTCAGCTGCACACCGGGACACTGCGCAGGCGCCGGAGAGCCTCAGTAGGGAAATATTACGGGCCAGAAGATCCAACTCCAGAAGATCCATCCGATCTCCGCGCCTGCGCAGTGTGGGGGTAGGGAGATCTCATGGCCATATTTTCTGTTAAATAAATATTTTTTGTTTCACGGATCATTAAGAAGAGATTCTTTGAAAATTATTTTTTAGCTGTTCAGGTTCAGTGAAACACTGACAGCAAAAAACAGACACATGGACCCAACACAGATCCTTCACGGACGTGTGAATGAGGCTTTAAACCATAAAAAACGAGCTTAGTAAATGTGCCCCAGCATTTATTTTTATTTATTTTTTAAAATAGGTGCAAACACCATCATAAATATGCCCCTATGTGTATCACATAACATAATGCAGTACCAGCTCAGTAGTTGAGACTTTTACAATCTCTTGTTATACGGGGCAGAAATTGACTTATGGTGCGGTTTTCAAAATCTGCAGCATGTCATTTGTTTGTGTGGATTTTCAGTACAGATTTCACTCTTTACAATGCAGAGGGTGGGATCTGGGGCACACGGCCGTAAGTGTTTCGCGGTCCGCAAATTGCGGATCCGCAACACACGGATAGTGCCCGAGTGCATGCCACCATATTTATTTTTTACTCCTGAAGAAATGTTCTATCCTTGTCTGCAAAACAACAACCCCAGCAAAAACACTTTAGTAAATGTACCTCACGAGTAGGTGGAAAGCTTCCATGACCCCTGATAAACTCTCCAATCTGGAATGGCTTTGGTTTCTTTCCAGATCTGTAGATCTGCTGCAGGATAGACTGCTGTATCTAGTAGTCCATCACTAATACTGTACATATCAATAATGCTGCACTATTCTACAAAGCAAAAATCTGGCAAATACTCTTCACAGATTTTTTATAGAGACATAATGCACACATCCAGATTTTTCATCCCTCTGCTAACCACATTTTTATGGATAGCACACCGACGTTCATTTCTATGTGGCCATGCACACATCAGTGGGGCACATTTCCTAAAGTTATTTTTTAAGTCGCATTTATTGCTGAAGTTGTGCCTGTTTTGTAGGCTTTTGTGCCTCATTTGCCTGTTTTGATTTTTTAGACTAAGGCCTCATTCAACTTGAATGGGTCTGTGATCTGTCCGCACCGCAAAAAAAAAATAGAACATGTTCTGTTTTTTTTTGCGATGCAGAGGCACGGACAGAAACATGATGGAAGCACTCCATGGTGCTTCCATGGGGTTCCATGCCTCCATTCCACATCGCAGCTCCGGATTGCGGACCCATTCAAGTGAACGGGTCCACATCCGTGATGCGGGGAGCACACAGCCGATGCCTGCGTTGTGTGGACCTGCTCTTTGCGGGCCGCAATATGGCCACGGCCGGGCAACTGCCGTGTGCATGAGGCCTAACTCAGATGTTTTCTAACTTTTGCAACTTTTTTTCTGACCTATGTATGTAGGTGCGTTTTTTTTTTGGTTTTTTTTGCGCCTGAAGTTATGACAAGGCACAGGCAGTCCATGCGCCTATTACCAGGTGTAAATGTTAGTAAATTTGCTGGTACTGATGTCCAGACCCAGCCCCTGCCACTCCCAAGTGTCGAACACAGGACAAAAACGCTTGTGACAAAACAATGTCACACAGGCGTTAAAAAAGTAGCAAAACAGGGCCTTACGACTTTTTATTTTTTCACCAAAAACTGGTGTAGGGCAGATAGTAATTGACCGCCAGGGAGTATTTACTTAGGACTTTGACTGCGAACACTGCGGGGAAGGTCTAAGAAATTGACTGCTATGGACAACTTTTTGGCCAGTTTTCACCTTTCATTTTCCAGAGGAAGGTGGAATTGGACTGGTTGCTGTGGGCAACTAAGCCAATTTTCATTTACACCATTTTTGATAAATCTCCCCTGCAGTGTTTTAGACCACACGGCTCAGGATTTCAATATACCTCACCTACACAAGCTGTGTGGCCTAAAACCAGATTGCAAAACCGTGACAACTCATGGTAAAAACGTGTACAGTTTTGTAACTTTTTTTTTCCCCACACAAAAAAAAATATATACACACCCTAAGAGTCCATTCACACGTCCGTGAATGTGTCCGCACCCGTTCTGCAATTCTGTGGAACGGGTGCAGACCCATTCATTCTCTATGGGGACGGAATGGATGCGGAGAGCACACTATGGTCCACGGCTCCGAAAAAAAAAAATAGAACATGTCCTATTCTTGTCCGCAATTGCAGACAAAAATAGGCAGTTCTATGGGGGGTGCCGGGCGGGTGTATTGCGGATATGCAATGCACTACGGACGTGTGAATGGACCCTAAAAAGGTAGTAGGAGCATCACTTTTAGCCATCATTATCCCCCTGTGTTCTATCATATCAATTGGAGAAGAAATGGCAGGCGTGGTTTAGGTTTTGGCTATAGCACGTCAGCATGATTTTTGAAAATGTCATATAAGATGTGGCCGCCACAATGAAATATTCTAGAGACCCATTCTTGTACATCTCCATTATTCTCAATCTACATAAAAGAAAGCTTAATATGAACACACACAGTACTGTAGTGTGTGAACCTGGCCTAAAACGGTCACTTACCTTACAATGTAGGAACATACTCTGGAGTCATGAATGGTGTCATTTTGATCATGTGAGCAGCAGGACACTGGAGGGAGATTTATCAAACTGGTATAAAGTAGACCTGGCTTCCAAAGGAACTCAGAAAAATGAAAGGTGGAATCTGATATGGGCAAGTGAGCCAGGTTTCCTTTACACCAGTGTTGAAAAATCTACCCCAAGGTTGTGCAGGTGGAGCGATGAATGGTTGAGAAGTCCACCTGTGATTACACACCTCACCTCACTTGTGTAGGATGAATGTTAGAAAGCTAACAGGGTTAAGCGTCCTACCTTATATAAAGCAGAGCCCTTTCATATTGCCAGATTGGGACTGTGGTGGGTTATACTAGATAGGGCTGCATACAAGATGTATCAGTTAATGAATACATTTGTTAGCTGCTTTTTATCTCATTTGCCTTTCCCCATTCAAGGTATTCTATGGCCTGGGCAGAGGAGTGACCTCAGGTTTGGTTGTCTGTGTGGAAGGAAAAAGGGATTGCTGTACTGTTCTGATCAGGCTGCCAGTGTACCATATTCAGGCCATAGTTCACATCTAGGCCCAGTAGCCTTTCTTTGGGGAATAAGTACTTGGTTCTGGGCGGTCTGGCAGTTTTTTGACTTGCACATTTGTTCTCCATTTGTGTTGCAGAGGAGCCTAGGTTTCCCCAAACCATTTAACCATTTGGATGTCATCATGCAGTCAGATACAAAGGGGACAGAAGATCATTGCTCTAATGCTGAAATGGTTTTTGGCTTCTCCACTGAGGTAGACTCCACAGTTGGGTTTTCAGAAGTTAAAGAGGAATTTGAACCTCCTCCTCAGTTAGGGGATGATAATTTTGATAGTGGTTTGGGAACAGTTATGCTAGGGCAAGGTTCAGACCAATTTTTTGTAGGTGAATTTGAATTCAGGCCTGAAATTCTATTAGACTGTACAGAGTGTTCAGGATTAGATCTAGACCAGACCTTTGAAGAAGACTTGCTAACTGTTTTTGAAACAGGAGGTGGTTCCTCATTTGCAGTTGGGGAATGTCAGACTGATGAAGACATGAATAGTCTCCTTGAATACCTAGATGAGTCAGTGGCCTCTCCTATGAATTTTGGTAGGCCTATTGATTCAGATGTGTGGCTTCCCTTAGAACCTGGTGGGGAAATGGTTTCTGCACCTGTAAGATGGTCAAAACTTCATCCTGTGAGAGGACCTCTAAGGGTTGATTTAGGCTTTGAAAATTTCTCAGGAATGGAATGTTATGGAATTGGAAATCATTTAGGCCGAATTATAATAAATACTAGTCCAGACCCAGAGATCGGAGTCACAGAAGGAGGAAGTGGCAGTGACGAGGACTACAGCAGGCATGAGAAAGCCGGGTATTTTAGTTTTAGTTTTCTGCTTTATAACATTATGTGTTTAGGTTAATGGGCCTAAATAATACTATATACTACACAGGTGTTATTGTAGGCCTCACATGTTTGTCCATCTGTACGTTACATGGCCTCTAGTTCTAGCACTGCATACTACAGGCTGCAGCCATAGTCCTTTTTTACACAATGGAAATATTGAGAAATGGGAAGGTGGGGGCTGGATAGTCTATAAAAAAGTTTCTCAATGTTTATTGCACTCATTCCTGGCACTGGCTGTCCGATCACATGTAAGACTAACTACCTGGGAACCAACAGCTTGTGACCGCACATCTAACAGATAGCAGTGTGTCAAGATGGGGAAGTGCAACTTTGAGACACCACATAATTCACTTTAGCTGTTGGATACCATGGGAGACACTAGTGAAGGCTGCAGCTTTGTTTCAGTATTGTGCCAGGCTATGAAATTAGTACAGTGGAGGTCATGTTTTTTATGTGGCTAATGTTTTTCTCTGCTCTCCACTTAGGTGTTGCCGAGATATTCGGGCCCAACACATTTACTGGGGGAGATTTATCAAACTGGTGTAAAGGAAAACTGGCTCAGTTGCCCATAGCAACCAATCAGACTCCACATTTCATTTTCCAAAGGAGCTCTGAAAGATGGAATCTGATTGGTTGCTATGGGCAACTAAGTCAGTTCTACTTTACACCTGTTTGATAATCTCTCCCACTATTGTTTACACCTGGAAACAAGCATACTTGTAGAGTGAAAACTACTGCAGTCAGGGGCTGGAATAGTTTTTACTCCAGGTTCACTGAGTGGTAATTTATGACTAGGCCCGAGCCTTGTCATAAATTAGGCACTTTATCCACCAGCGCTAGGGGTGAAATTAAAACCAGCGTTATGCTGGTCTTTGTAAATGATCCCCAATGTGCACTCGGTTATTAAGTTGTTAATTGTCCCCAACATTTTCTTAGTTTGTGCTCTTTTCTGGGAAAGCTGAGTGACAAACCAATATGGTCACCATTACAGCTCACTCGGGGCACAGTTTTCATAGAATCCTGGACTGGAAATCTGCCTAGTCCTGCAGTGATCCTGAAGCAAGAGCATGCCTCATTCACACGTCAGTGTTTGGTCAGTGATTTCCATCAGTGACTCTGAGCCTAAACCAGGTGCAGATCTTTCCCTTTACCTTATGTCTGTATAGCCTCCATTCTTGGTTTTGGCTCATTCACTCACCAAAACACTGATGTCTGAATGAGGTCTAACATTGGAATATTTGTGTGGAAGAGATGGTTGGTCCCCCTTGTGGGAGCAGTATTCACAGCCAAATAGCTTCTTGCCCAGCTGTCTGAGTAATAGTGGGTGTGTATGATGTATCTATTAGGGCATGTCCACCCTTGGCAGATACAGGGTGCAGATATTCCACCACAGAATTGCAGAACGGAGGGATACGGACCCATTCAAGTTTAATGGGTCTGGATCCGTCCCGGAGGCCTCATGAACATTCTCCCTTCGTTGGGGACCGCAAATTGTGCATGATCCCTTAGGGCTGTTTCACACGAGCGGATGCCGTGCGTGACATCCGCTCCGTGAATGACAGCCAAGACCCGATGCAAACTGCAGAAGCACGGAGCAGTAACATGACTGATAATGCTCCGTGCCTCTCTGTGACCTCTTTACTACGAAATCGCAGTGGCAACTTTATCTCACTGTGATTTCGTAGTAAAGAGAGGCACGGAGCATTATCAATTATGTTACTGCTCCGTGCTTCTGCAGTCTGCATCGGGTCTTGGCTGTCATTCACGGAGTGGATGTCACGCACGGCATCCGCTTGTGTGAAACAGCCCTTAGTGTGCTGACACGCGTTAAGGCTTTTGCAGTTTTTAAAGCCAAAATCAGGTTGGATCATAGGAGGAGAGAAAATATTTAGGACACAACTGGTGTTGGCTTCAAAAACTGCACCCTTAGGCCTCATGCACGCAAGTTTTTTTTATTTTATTTTTTCGTTTACGTTCCGTATACGGAACCATTAATTTCAATGGATCCGCAAAAAAAAGGAAGGTACTCCGTATGTCTTCAGTTTCCGTATTTCCGTTCCGTTCAAAGATAGAACATGTCTTATTATTGTCCACGTAACGGACAAGGATAGTACTGTTCCATTCCGCAAAAAATGGAATGCACATGGACGTCATCTGTATCTTTTGCGGGTCCGTTTTTTGCAGACCGCAAAATACTGAAAAAGCCATACGGTCGTGTGCAATAGGCATTAGTCTGCTGCTCCTAGGTTTGAACCCCTTCTAGTGTTAGGATAAATTTGTATGCAGCGGCTATGGTTTTTATAGGTGAAACAGTTATTCCATCTCAAAATTTATGCCATATTGCTAGAATATGCCACAAATGTCAGCGTTTCAGGTCTCGAGTGAAGAAAGAAGAGCACACTGTCCATGCGCAGCGTCCTTACATTCACTACTATGGGATTTCCAAAATGGTCAAACAAGCGCCCTTGGCTATTTTTTTTGAAGCTCCCATAGCCATGAATGGAGGTTGGCGGCTCATGCATGTTGTGCTCTACCTTACTTCAAGCGCCTCTTCCTAGAGAGAGATGCAGGTTTCACCTCTTTGTGCCATATCCGATCAATACGCTGTAAATGTTGAGGTGGCACATCCCCTTTACGTAAATCTGTATAACCTGTAAAAAGCGCATCTCCATCAATAACTACATCCGAACTGCATTCCATTTTTCCATGAACATACCCTATGGCTGACCTTTTGTATTGACTCTTGGTATATATTAACCTGTTTTCCATGATATGGCTTGAATGAAATGAGGTGGTGCAGGAGCTGAGCTTTGTGCTGTCCACGTGACATGTTTTCAGAGGATTTCACAGAAATTGAACACTGTGAACACTAACAGGAATGTGCTACATAAGTGAGTTGAGACCAGTATAATCCTTGTGACAGACAAGTTTTAACATGGATTGTGCACAGTAAGGACTGGCTTATACAGAATCCCAAAGTGTCTATTCTCTCTAGTAGTCTTAATGTCTCATATTTTCTACCTTTACGCTTTACGCCAGGCCCATTAAGGCAATGTCACATAGTGCAATTTTTAATTTTTTGCAGACTAACAACGTAAGGGTTCCGTTGCCGTATTGCGGACTGCATATGCGGATCCGCAATACACGGACACCGTTCCGTGTGCATTCTGCATCACGGATGTGGACCCATAGCCTTTAATAGGTCTGCAAATCCAGAGATGCAGTACGTAGTGCTTCTGTGGTGTTCCGTTCCGCAAAAAGATGGAGCTTGTCCTATCTTTTTGCACACCGGACGGATTGCGGACCCCATTCAAGTGAATGGGGTCGCGATCTGCATGCGGCTGGGCCCGGGCACAGAGTCCTTACGTTCGTCTGCAAGAGGCCTAAAGATGTAACTGAAATACTTCACTCACAATATAAAGTGCCATTCGGCACAGGTGGTTTTAATCACAGTAGTTCGCATAAAGTGGTCATTGACCTGCAGCTCCTAATAGTAGTGGGCATGTTGTGTTAGACAACTGCTCACATGGTGCAGTACTGCGTGGTGGCCTTTGTGGCGCTGTTCTGGTGGGTTGGTGGGACGCAGTGCCATGGGTGGCATTGTCGGACAGCAGGGCTGCTGTTTGACTCCTGGGTACCGCCGCCTACTAGGGCAGTGCCACTTTGTCACCGCATTGTGCTGCACCTTTTTGTCAGAGTAGGTCCCACTCAAAGAGACTACCTTGGCGTGGTGAGTGGGCTTATGCCTTTTGATCAAAATGTACCCTAATGCCTCTGTTACAGCATGCAGTATGGGGGCTGTACACTTTAAAATGGCGCCGAGAAGCGAGTTCAGATCAAAGCATAGCATTGTGGATGTGCGATCCAGTTGTGTTTTTCTCCCCGTGATAATAGAGTGCCAGGGACTGTATGGCCTAGGGTTATGCTGTGTTCACATCCGCACACTGTAGATTCAATCGCTGGATAAAATAGTGCAGAATGCAGTAAAATGAGGAATTTCAGTAAGTGGTGTTGGTCAGTGTTTTAAATATTCTGTTGCTATGACAGGTGTGAATAGAGCCTTGAAGGAAACTGTCATAGTACATATAGTCCAATCTGCAGGCAGCATGCTATAGAGCAGAAGGAGCTGAGCAGACTGGTATAATTTAATAGGGAAACATTTGGCTCCTGCTTGGCTTCTGACAGCCGCCACGCGGATGAAAACATCCAGTGACGGGGAGAGCAGCCAATAGCAGGCCACGACGGGGACCGCGATGCTAGGGAGGCTCGTCCCCATCACTGCCTGCTGTTGGCTTTTTCCATAAAATTATAGCTATATATACAGTACCAGCAAGGTGCATGGGATTAGACAAATCTCATGTACATGTAGCTTTTTTTTTTTTTTTTTTCTCCGTGCAGAAACTGACCTGTTCAGATTTAGAAATCCACAGGATGTTAATTCTTTGTGTGGCTGTCACACACAGGCCTCTGGCAATATTGCATCAAATCCAGAACATTCTCAATAAGTAGCACATGTATTTTAATGCAGAGGAATTTCTGCAAGTCCACCCACACCCGTGTGCGGGTAGTCTAAGGGCCTGTTCACATTATGTTTTTCTGACTGAATTTTGGCATGGTCACCCGCACCAAAACTTTGCCAGTTGATCACGCGGTTTATTTCCACGGTAGGCGCCACTGAAGATCAGAGGGACATGTCCTTTCTCACTGTAGCTTTAAACCGCCGCTATGTGATCATCAGCGCTGCTGCCGTATGATTTTCTGTTTGCATTAGAAAATCTCTCCCAGCTGTCTCTCTTGCAGTCCTGGAATAGACTAAGGAAAGTAATAAAGTATTGAGGCACTCAGTTTGTTTTTTTGCAATTCAAGTGAGGTTTATTTCATAATCTCTGCATCATCCATTCGCCCGTGGTATATATAAGCGTCAACAGAATATTTCTGACCAGACGTTTGTCACGGTGGACCTTCATCAGTGGTCATGTTATCTGAGTGGTGGGTAGCGGTATTCTGGGGCGCTGGATGCAGATTATGAAATAAACCTCACTTGAATTGCAAAAAAACAACCTGAGTGCCTCAATACTTTATTACTTTGATAAACGGCATAACAAGCCCTTGATTGGCACCGGTGACACCCTTGAACAGAGTGCGGTTCCTCACTTTACTACAAGACTGGAATAGACTAAGGCCACTTGCAGACAAGCGTGTGTCACTCTGGGAGTCCGCAGCGCAGCTCCCAGCCTGACCTCCCAGCACTGACTGGGTCGCATAGCATTTTATTGATTTCTGATGCTATATAACCCTTAGAGGTCTGGAATGTATTGGATAACACTGACAGGATTATGTCAGTGTCATCTAAGGCTACTTTCACACTGGCGTTTTGGCTTTCCGTTTGTGAGATCCGTTCAGGGCTCCCACAAGCGGTCCAAAACGGATCAGTTTTGCCCTAATGCATTCTGAATGGAAAAGGATCCGCTCAGAATGCATCAGTTTGCCTCCGTTCCGCTTTAGAGGCGAACGCAGCTTTTTGGTGTCCGTTTGACGAAACTGAGCCAAAGGATCCGTTGTTCTGACACACAATGTAAGTCTATGGGGACGGATCCGTTTTCACTCACACAATCTGGCACAATAGAAAACTGATCCGTCCTCCATTGACTTTCAATGATGTTCAAGACGGATCCTTCTTGGCTATGTTAAAGATAACACAAACGGATCCTTTCTGAGTAGATGCAGACGTTTGTATTATCTGAACAGATCAGTCTGTGCAGATCCATGATGGATCCGTACCAAACGTGACTGTGAAAGTAGCCGAATACATTCCAGGACTGTAAGGCCCCTTGCAGACAAGTGACTATTCCGCGTGGGTGCAATGCGTGATGCAAATGCATTGCTCCCGCACGGAATACGGACCCGATAATTTCAATAGGTCTGTGTACACTTGTGCGTTGCGTGAAAATCGCAGCATGTTCTATTCTGCTAGTTTCACGCAACGCTGGCCCCATAGAAGTAAATGGGGCTGCATGAAAATCCCATCCGCAAGCAAGTTCGAATGCTATGTGTTTTTCACGGATGGTTTTCACTGGACCTATTCCGCTTAGGCTAGTCTGCAAGAGGCCTAAGGGTTACATGGCATCATAAAGCAATATAATGCTATGTGACCTTGAGAGTTCAGGCCAGGAGCTGCGCTGCGGACTGCAAGGGCCCAAGTCCTCTTTTACACAAGTGAGTTTTCTGTGCAGGTGAAGTGCACACAGCACCCGCGCTGAATCCTGACCCATTAATTTCTATGGGTCAGTGTACATGATTTTTTATTTTATTTTTTAACGCATCATTTCTGCGTTGTGTGAGAATTACAGCGTGTTCTATATTCTGCAATTTTAACGCAGCCCTGGTCACATAGTGAATGGGGCTTCAGTGAAAAATGCATTGCATCTGGATACAGTCTAAATGCAATGTGTTTTTCACTGATGGTTGCTAGAAGAGTTTTAAAGTATATGCATGCCAATAGTCTATATCAGGGATGCCCAACCTGCGGCCCTCCAGCTGTTGCAAAACTGCAACTCCCAGCATGCTCTGACAATCTACAGCTATCAGCCTACAGCAGGGCATGGTGGGAGTTGTAGTTTTACAACAGCTGGAGGGGGCCAAAGGTTGGGCAACCCTGATCTATATGGCCTTATGGGAAGTACAGAAACCGCTTAGTCTAAAATTTGGACTGTTTCTGAATAAACATCTGTCTGATGGATAGATCATACATTTTAAAGAATTTTTCCAGGAGTATAATATTGAAGACCTATCCTCAGAATAGGTGATCAATATCTGATCAGTGGAGGTCAGACTCCCAGCACCCCCCACGGCCTCTTCCTAGGGCAGTGATGTCACAGTCGTCAGTCACCTGGCCTGTGTGCAGCTCAGTCCCTTTCAAGTGGGTGTCAGACGCTCACCAGTCAGATATTGAGGATAGGTCCCTTGATTGCTGTACTGTATTACCCCTGAATACAATGCAAGCTGCCATGAACAATGCCGGTATGCTTCTGGTAGTGGAGGGACATTGGATCGCTATTGCAGGTTTGAGTAATAGAAGGAGCAGTCACCCCTGAGCCCTGGTGCCGGATGGGGCCAGAGGGCTATCTTCTCCAACGAGACCTCAATATAATGCACATAAACCACATCATAACTGTATCTAGAACAAGCACGTGGTTTTGCTGCAGTACCACAATGTTATTTGGCTGGAGGTTTCTTTTTTTACATGCATGCCAGTAAAAACCACAGAGATGGTTGCCACAGCAGATCTGATGGACCATACCACAGCAGATCTGATGGACCATACCACAGCATGTGCACTGTGTGTACAGCAGTACAATATTTTGACAAGACACAATTTTGTGTGAGGTAGAATCTGTCTTCTATAATTTAATTCTTTATTTCATACTGTCTTGCAGTGGAGCAGCCACAAGTGGAGGAGAGAATGACGGGGATGAGCTTGACCAGGACTGGAAGTCCCCAGACCCAGAACTTATCCAGAAACTTGTTGTGCAGATTGAGTACTACCTCTCTGATGAGAACTTGGAGAAAGATGCCTTTCTGTTGAAACATGTGAGAAGAAACAAGATGGGCTTTGTCAGTGTTAAACTACTTACCTCTTTCAAAAAGGTATCTTGAGATTTGAGCTTGAATGCAGTCTGCAATATCGAATAAACGCCTACATGTTCCTATTAACTGAAGGGGGTAGAGATGGAGGCTAGAACAGGAGAAAAAAAACGGATCCGTTTTTACTGACACAATCTGGCACAATAGAAAACTGATCCGTCCTCCATTGACTTTTATTGGAGTTCATGACGGATCCGTCTTGACTATGTTAAAGATAATACAAATGGATCCGTTCTGAACGGATGCAAACTGTTGTATTATCTGAACAGAGAACAAAACGCGAGTGTGAAAGTAGCCTTACTAGTGGGGAAGGAGCTTGTTGGTAAACCCTTTAATGACCAGGCTTGAAAAGGCCTTAAAGGGGTTCTGCACTTTAACTGATCTATCTTCTGGATAGATCAGCTTCTGATCGGGAGGGGTCCAACACCAGGGACCCCCGCCGATCAGCTGTTTAAGAAGGCATCGGCGCTCCAGCAGCGCCGCGGCCTTCTCACTGTTTACAGCTGGAGACAGTGTTCTGCTCCTGATACAGTGCAGGGGCAGGAGCTGTCATCCATCGATGTGCGGCGCTTCAGGCAGAAACACAGCTGATCGCATGATCAGCTGTGTTTCTGCCTAGCAAGACGGGAGCCGCAAAACTAGGTTTGGGGGGCTGCATGGTGCCTGCAGGCCGCGGGTTGTGCACCCCTGGTTTAGAGGGAGCATTGGGTATGACACGTATTTTAACCATATTGGGAGCACCCACAAGTGCAGAGGGGCCTTTGTTAGCGTTTTGAACAGCCGTCTACAGTAACAGTGGTAACATGTAGCTTTACTTATCAAGTATTGATCCTTCCAGTACAGTCGCCCTTCCATGGCCTCAGTAGTAGCCTGAATTACAGGAGCTGTCAGGTCTCCAGGCATTCCATGAACTAACATTTCTGTCTTTTCTTAGAACTGCATAGTGCCGTTCCTCTGTTATTGCTCTTACAAATTTATGAATAAGCTGACAGCTGGATGTTTCCATTCCCCTTGTAAAGGGGTGTGTCCCGTGTGTCCCAGCGTAGTAGGACTCTGACTGGACAATGTCTGTGCAGGAACACCCTCCAAACTGGTAACACCCAGATGGCAATTTATGTATTGATCTCTAGGAGGAATTACAAATTGCACAATGCAAAATGATTGATAATAATTTCCTGGTGTCCGCATTTACTAAAACCAGCGTGTCGGGAGAGTGGACCGATGCTCGTTAAGTAAAGTTCGCAGTGAGAATCGACTCGTGGCATCATGATGGGGTGCACATCAGTGTGTGCTGCCATTGCCCACTTTTTTTCCTTTCTGCTTTGGCAGGTGTTTATGCACTTTTGGCTGATAAATAAAGCTTAATACACTAAAATAGGTGGTCTGATAATAAATCGGGCCCAATGCCTTTCTATGGCTGACATATCAAAGATGTTGAACAGAACTGGTACTGTCTGTAGCAACCAATCAGAGCTCAGCTTTCAGCTGCACTGTGGTTGCTATGGGTGGCAAAGGCAAATCGGAGCAGATTAGAGACAGATTAGGAAAATGTGACCCATTGGGGGTCACTTATGATCCCCTATGCTGTTTTTTTTGGAGTATAAGTTGCAAGAACTAGTTTTCTGTCTTTTTAAATCCTAAATGTAGCCATACACAATGTTTTTATGCCATCCTTGCCACTGGAAAGTGGGGAGGCACGGTGGGGGCAGGGCCATCGGCCCAGGCAAATAACAAATTAAATTTACTCCAGCTAGCGGCTGAAGTAGATTTCAATTTGGGCACAAGGACTGCCGGAAGATGTGCCTAATTGAAAGAGGACCTTTCACCACTCCTGACATGCCTGTGTTAATAGCTACATACATTAGCCCATGTAATAACAATTCTGGATCTATTCTTATGGCTCTATGTTGTGCCATTCCTTTATTTCTACTATAAGTTATGAATGAATTGCTAGCAGTCTGCAGTAAGGTACAGAGGGGTGGTAACAAGTTGGGGGTGTGTCCCTGCACAGACTGAACCTATCCAATCAGTGCTGCCATTTTCATACTGTGCAGGGACACACCTCCAACTGGTTACCTCCCTTCTGTACCCTTACTGAAGGCTAATAGCAATTCATTCATAACTTCTAGTAGAAATAATAAAGGAATGGCACAACATAGTCATAAGAATAGATGCTCCAGAATTATTGCTACATGAGGAATACATGAAGCTATTAAAATGAGCATGTCAGGAGTGGTCACAGGTCCTCTTTAAGATGAGGCGTGTGCCCAGTCATAAAATAAGTGCATCCTCTGGCATCTGAGTCTCAAAGAGTGGTGTAAAACAATCTATTAGGAAGCTTATTTTGGACTAGCATTGTACACCTGAGTTTTGACGCTTCTATAGCCATGGCCTCTCTGCCTCTAAGCCATTTTTAGACTCCTCTTGTGCACATCCAACATGACAAAGTGACCACTTTAGATGGGAACCTACTCTATAATGACTCATGTTTTTGTGCCATTAGGCCTTAAAGGGGTATTCCATCACAGACAATGGGCACATATCGCTAGGATATGCTCCCATTGTTTGTGAAAGGTGTGGGTCCCACCTCTGAGACCTGCACCTACCCTGAGAACTGAGCAGAGTGGTGGCTGGAGGACGGTCCGGCCACCGCCAAGCGCTCTCCCCATACAAGCGAATGGGACCGCCACGGTAGTTGGGCACAAACTGATTCAAATATATTTAAGTACCTCATATTCATGTATATAGTTAATATAGCATTAAAGGGACACTGACAGGCCCAATAACCATAATTAGCTGTACATATCCATGCACAGGTCTTCTAATGTGCATTAAAAACATATAAGTATCCCCCCTGTCCACATTATGAATACAGTTAACTCACGTTTTATAACCTGAACTAATCGCTGTTCTTTCTGCCCAAAGGGCGGGGTTTCAGCTTCTCTTGCGCCCAGCAAGCCTCAGCCCAACCGCCGTTTTGAAGCGCCGCCCAGCTCATCAATATTCACTTTGCTGGGCGGCTTCTGCAGTCCCCGACCTTCCGAGATCCGGCGCATGCCCAATAGAAAGCTATGGGTGCCGGGCGCATGCGCAGAAGCTGAAAGCGAGTCCGATGCCCATAGCTTTCTATTGGGCATGCGCCGGATCTCGGAAGGTCGGGGACTGCAGAAGCCGTCCAGCTAAGTGAATATTGATGAGCTGGGCGGGGCTTCAAAAACGGCGGTTGGGCTGATGCTGGCTGGGCACAAGAGAAGCTGAAACCCCGCCCCTTGGGCAGAAAGAACAGCGATTAGTTCAGGTTATAAAATGTGAGTTAACTGTATTCATAATGTGGACAGGGGGGATACGTAGATGTTTTTAATGCACATTATAAGACCTGTGCATGGATATGTACAGCTAATTATGGTTATTGGGCCTGTCGGTATCCCTTTAAACATTTTTATAAATCAACTATTTGGTGTTAGCAGAATGCTGTTGCATTGTGTTTAATATTTTTTGTTTTTTCTGATTCCTCACGAGGCTAGATCTGATTCCAGCCCCCCCTCTGCTCGGTTCCAGCTCCATTACTCCACCTCAGGTGCCGTTGGTTCTGTAGTTACGTGGGTCACATGATGTAGCACATTGGTGACTTGTGACTGCCGCAGCCAAAGCAGTTATATGACCCATGTCAAAGATGATGATGACACTGCTACACCCAGGAACTGTGGTGCCCATCGGGGAGCAATGGAGCCAGAACCCAGTGTCTGGGATCAGGTAAATATGCTTACCACTGCTGGTACCACATTGGGGGGGTTGGAGAACCAGTGAGCAAAATCCTTTTTAAACTTTTGTTTTTGGTTTTTGCCTTGCCCTCTCTATGTTGGCCCTGGTACAAAAAAATGTGGTGCACAGACACCACAGAATGTGGCTCAGTTTGCATTTGTAATAGTATATCTACCTTATAAATGCTATAAAAGACCAGCATGAATCATTTTGCATATTTTCCAAAGCTTCGCTTGAGTTGTTGACCACTTTGAACCCCTGTAGGCTAAAAAAAAAAATAGTCCAGTGAGCGGTCTTACTGTGATTGACAGCTATCTCTGTATGTACATATACAATGATCACCCACGACTCCTAAGCACAGAAAGAGCAGAGGTTTAAATTAATAAATTACAAGATACATTGAATCAAGTTCCTGCATTCCCTTTAAGGTTTAATACAACAAGTTATAACATTGTGTTCTTTTCAGGTAAAGCATCTCACCCGTGACTGGAGGACCACTGCCTACGCTTTAAGGTATTCTGATATACTTGAATTAAATGAAGACAACAGGAAAGTTAGACGAAAATCTCCAGTTCCAGTTTTTCCCAGTGAGAACCTCCCCAGTAAAATGCTCTTGGTTTATGACCTTCACTTTATTCCAGAGCTGCAATGTTTAAATAAGGAGCAAGAAAATGGGGGGATGCAAGAAAAGATAATGGAGCAGCTACTTAAGAGTTTTGGAGCTTTTGGAAGCATCTCCTCTATACGCATCCTAAAACCTGGTAGGGATCTTCCATCAGATGTGAAAAGATTCAGCAGTCGATACACTCAGGTTGGAACCAAGAATTGTGCAATAGTTGAGTTTGAGGAGGTGGAGGCTGCAATTAAAGCACATGAAACTCTTAATGCCGAAAGTGACACTGATGATGGTATAAAGGTTGTGCTAATAGGCATGAAGCCACCAAAGAAAAAGATTCAGAAAGACCGAAGCAAAGAAGAAGACTCTAAGAATCTTCGCAAAAATAAGTCTCTCAACAAAAGGGTTGAAGAGTTACAGTATATTGGAGATGAGTCTACAGGTTATAGCACTTCAGAGCCGGATAGCAATCCCAACTCTCCAATGGTGGGCCGAAAGATCCAGTCAACCAATAAGTTGAGCCCATCTGCTTACCCAAATAATCACTTGAGTCCAAATGCTTCACCCAGAAATAGCCCTTGGAGTAGTCCTTGTGGCCAGCGTAAGGGGGTCAAGCATTCCCCTCTTGCTGACGGCATGAGCCCTGAAGTTTCAAGAAGGTCTACAGAGTACTCTTCAGACAGCAGCATCACGCCATCTAGTAGCCCTTGGGTCCAGAGAAGAAGACAAGCCCAAACGGTAACACAGGAAAAAAGTCCAGCGTGTAGTCCAATGCTTGGGAGGAAGATACAGAATGCGGATGGACTTCCTCCTGGTGTCCTGAGGCTGCCTAGAGGTCCTGATGGTACAAAAGGGTTCCATAATGGAACAGAAAGGAATAAGCTTGTGCAGAATGTATGAATTCCATGCAACCTTATGGGACTTAAAATTCTGTCAACACTTGCCACTAGTATTGAAGTCTCCGGTATGCAAGACTGTGCATGTGGAGCCTCCACTATTCCAGAGCTCGGCAACGCTTCTACCTGGCAAGATATTGATTTCTAGAAAGACTGATAAGAAGTCTGTATTTATTATTTTTTTATCTGATTTTTCACTTACTTTGTACAGTTGGCAACAGTTATGCTGCATTATATTTTTTATTTGTTTTTTTTAAGTTTGTTAAACCCTTTTAATTTCTATTTCGATCTTACTGGGTATCTGAAGCAATTGCTATTCATTGACACTTATCAACATACTAAGGCGAGGAACGCAACAGGTTGCATTATCTCCAAAATCTATTGGCAGCTAGGACTAGTTTATCCAATAGGCTGTTGTTAATCTTTCTGCAATTCTCATTGTACACTTCCAAAGACAGACGTGTATAAAGAATGTATATTTTCTGTGCTGTGAATTAAATGAACTTCCATAAGCATTGAAGCATCTTGTCGTGGAATTCTTGCTACACTAAGAACCTATGGAAATGTCATGAATTGTATTGGAGAGCTTTTAAAACTGTTGAGCTTAAAATGTGATTACCGTTTGTGGTGATAACTTTCCAGTAACCCTGAAGCATCACGTCCTATTCTTGGTATCATGTCTTTCCACACCTTTTATGGGGCAAATATTTATTTCTGATGTAGGGAGACTTTGGAAATATTCTAAGAACTTTTCAAGTAGATGTAATACTGCAACATGTTAATTCCTTCCTTCCACGTCTTATACACACTTAAACCCTATGCACTAAATGTAGTGCTATTTAAGTCCCATAGAAGAATTGCATGCACAATATCATATTCAATATTCTACTTAGAATACACGGGATAAGGATGTTTGTACTTTCATCTACTGAAAGGTGGTGTAATGGAGGATGCCAGGGGCGGACTGGGATCTTAAAGTGCCCCTTGGGGGGGGGGGGGGGGGCCCATTTTGTAGGCAGGTCCAAATTAACAGAAGGTGGGGAAACACAAGTAGGCGGAGTGAACAATACCATCCCAGCAGAACGAAATATCACAGTATAGCACAATATACTGTCCCAAAAGATGGCCCTCTGTGGTGGCCATCAATAGCTACCATTTTCGGTCCCTCTCCAGTTGTGTCTGATTTAAGATATGGAGCAGGGGGCTTAGGAGGTGAAGAGAGCGTTCGTTCCAGCCTCCGGATAAAACAATGGAATCCTTTATTGAGAGAGTCCTAAAATCCAGGTATGCCAAACATAGTACACAGAAAAAACGCACCTCCCTTAGGGCTTATGCACACAACCGTATGTATTTTGCGGTCTGCAAAAAACTAATCCACAAAAAATACGGATGACATCGTGTGCATTCCGTATTTTGCGGAACAGAACAGCTGGCCCTTCATAGAACAGTACTATCCTTGTCTGTAATGCGGACAATAATAGGACTTGTTCTATTATTTTGCAGAACGGAAATGGGATGCACACGGAGTAACTTCATTTTTTATTTTTTTTTGCTGGCCCATTTAAGTGAATGGTTCCAAAACGGAACTGACACTGAAAGAAAATACGTTCGTGTGCATGAGACCTTAGTCTTAGTCTGTACTATGGGTTTGGCATTTCTCAATAAAGGATTCCATTGTTTTATCCGTAGGCTGGAATTAACTTTCTCTTCCGTTTGCATTTGTTGGAGTTCCATGCTTTTCCGTGCCCTGGACCTCCTGTATTGGAGCTGGCCGTGATTCTGTTTGCTTAGGAGGTGAGGTACGGGCCACAGAAGTTGAATTCAGGAGGGCATGTGCAGTCGCTGGCTGGGTACAGGAGTACCTGATTCTCACAGCGTTAATTACCACTGCTAGCGGCAGAGAGGAGGACTTGTATGGCCCCCTAGGCATCAGCCCACCGACATAGCCAATCTGCCCCTGGCTGGTGCGATGGAGTTACCTGTGGCTAGCCTTCAGATTCTTGCTGACATTATGTAGTCTCTTCCAAAGTGATAGCTGGAATTCCATTGTCATTGGAAAAATCACTCATCTTGAAACGTGTATTTTTATTCACCATGATGAATATCCGTTATGGGGAACCTATTTGTACATCCGGTTTGCTTGCTTTGATGTTGGATCTCCCACCAGGATTGTATAAAAAAAAATCCATACATCAGGCATGGTCCCCTAAAGTTGTCTGTTCTTCTCCCAGGACATAACAGGTTTATTATTGGAGCGTGTTCTAGCGTGTTGGGGTGTGATTACTCTGGGCTGATTTTAGATGCAGTATTTTAATAGTTTACAGTAATCAATGTTTACAGTAAAAGTAGTCCTAACATGTGTCCCAATTCACATGCATTTCTGTTATCTCCAGTCCTTGATGGGTTAATATAATTATACCAGAAAGAGCCCAGTACTATAAGCATCCTGGAGATTTAATTCTAGCAAATTCAGGAATGAGGAAAAGCTGAGTGTGTGGCTTTTTTTATTTTATTATTTTTCTAGAATTCTACAACGAAACCCTGCACGGTACAAGCAGTGTTGGAAACCTGCACAAACACCACACCCAGAGCATGCTACAATAAAAAAAAAAAAAGTTAAATTAAAGGGGTTTTTGAAAAGACTCGGCTCTTGATTACCCACCCTCAGGATAGGTCACTATCTGATCAGTGGGGGTATGACACCAGGCACCCCCAACTCTGTGTGCCATGGCGGTTTCCTAGGCATGTGATCTTACATCCATTGGTCACATGACCTTAAGGGGAATATGATTGACCTGCTATACCATGCACAGCCACTATATAATGTGTGTTTCTTGGATGAGCTGGTTGGAAAGTCAGACCCCCCTCTAGTCTGATATGGAAGATTTATCCCAGAATACCCCTATAACCCCCTAGACACAGATGAGATCTGGGTTATTTGTAAGCGGTATAATTGGAGCGAATGTGATTACTGCAAAAGGTCTTAGAATTATATAGATATTATATAGAGTCCAATATTTTAATAGTTCTGTGGAAAACGGGCAATCTCAGAACCTGGCCTGGCAGCAGTTTTTGTTTTTATATCCACTATGCCACCTAATTTTATTTCTTTGTCTGTTTTGGCAATTTTCATATCCCAGCTGCTGCCTTCTCGCTGTGTTCTAGCTTAATTTCCTTCCAATGTCAATGAAACTTTATGGGAAAATCCCAGGTGTTAACTTCTAGATTAGATCAAAGCTTTCATAGAAACAGAGATTTTGTATTTTTTTCTATGATTTTGGATATAGAAAGTACTATAGTATAGGCATTCTCAGTATTGCCTTGTAAACTAGGGGCCATGGGCTTGAATCTGACTGGTGCACCATCTGTTTAGTTATGCACTTTTTATGTTTATGCACTTTATTAAAGGGCTTTTCCCATCTAAGACAATGGGGGCATATCGCTAGGATATGCCCCCGTTGTCTGATAGGTGCGGGTCCCAGCAATGAGAACAGAGCCGGGAAATGAACGTATGTGCAGTCGCCCTCTATTCATTTCTTTGGGGCCGCTGAAAATAGCTGAGCGCTGGCTCGGCTATTGCCATCTGCCCCATAGAAATTAATAGGAGCATGCACGATGCGCTCCCATTCACTTTTATGGGAGCAGCGCTTGGTGGTGGACTGACCAGGAAATCCAGGGTCCTCCAGCCACAGCGCTCCCCGCTTCGTTCTCGTTGTAGGTGCGGGTCCCAGCAGTGGGACCTGCACCTATCAGACAATGGGGGCATATCCCTTTAAGTTTACGAAGCTATATGTATACTGCATCAGTAAGAACCCAGGACTGCTCTAGTGTGAACCTGCAATCGTGGTTCAGTTTTTACATTTGACATTTCTTTCCACTGCAGTCTGGGAATTAGATGTTCACGTTTATATGCAACAGCTTAGGCTGCATTCACATCTGCACTGTTACATTCCTTTTCTTCTGTTCCGTTATAGGAGCAGCAGAACAAAAATAACAGAAGTGCAAGATTTGGCACTTAACTGAAGTGAACAGAGCCTATGAACCCCATTGACTATAATCGGATCCATTAGGTTTCCGTTCAGGAGAAGGTTTTTGTAGCAGAGACAAAAGTCCTGCTTTTTTTCAGAGCAGACTATACTGTAGCAACTATGTTCTACTTCTGTATATTGAATATATCACATCTTCCCCATCTCTAAAGGAGTGCAGATATGTAGTAGGAGTGTACAGTGATTAACTGCAGTTATATAAACCGCCTGACTCACCCTGCTTGTCTGTGCTATCTGTGTATTCTGACTCTCCAGTATAGCTCTGTGAGATGTAACTTCACACTGGTCTTCCTGCCTCCTGAGCTGATGAGGGAGAGAGATGATGGGACTGAGAGGGGAGACAAGCTGAAGCTGTAGCTGTGTGTACAGCAGCTGTCATGGCTGACATTACATAGAGCAGTGCAGTGTGGTGACACTCCACAAAGCCAGGCATGATGGAAAATGTAATCATTAGGACAACCATATCTGAGGTGAAGACGGAATCAAGATGGCAGACAACCCACAAATTATGCATCAAATAAAACATGTATACACAAGAGCGTTGTCCTAGAATCCCGGAGTGCTGTGTATATATGTGTGTGTATATATATATATATATTCTATAGAGAGATCTCCAGTAACCCCCCCCCCCCCCCAAGCTGTACCTGTGGAATACATATCTATTTCACTTATTGTAGGATTGCGTGTTTCAGTGATGTTCTCCCATATTTCAGATACCAATAAAAATCAGATCCATACTTTCAGGCTATGTTGGCTTATGAGGAGCAACTTGAAGGGAAAAAAAACGGGAACAGAAGGGCCTGTGGTGTTTTTTTTTTTTTTTTTTTTTAAATATGGCAGATTATCCAGAATTCTGCAACGTGTGAAGGGGAATTTTTAAAATCCTGTCCTCTACAGTGTAAGGCTGGTTTCAGACGAGCGGATGTCACGCTCTGGACTCGCAGCGCAGCTCAAGCCCTAAACAGCACTGCCGGGGGTCACAAAGCATTGATGCTATGACAGTTCTGGAATGTATAGAATAACACTGACATAATGCTGTCAGTGTCATTTAAAAACTGTAAATCTAAATAATGCTATGCAACCCTGGAAGGGAGCTGCGCTGCGAGTCCGGAACGTGATATTCGCTCGTGTGAAACCAACCTAAGGCTACATTCACACAACAGTGAAAAAAACATCCCTTAAAATCTGCAAAACAGTCCTTTTTTTTTTTTTTTCACTGCCTTTCTGAGAAACGGATGTTAAAAACTGTTTCCTTCAATTGTATGAGGGCTGTCTGTGAAAATGGACAAAATATAACGTCCTTTATTTTTATGGTCATTATTCATAGGCTGTCAAAAAGGCAGCCATCTGAATAACCCTATAGACTACCATTGTTCTTAAAATTGCCATGTAAATGTAGCCTGAATTTACAGTTTTGTAAATGGACAGCATTTGGACTGAACCCTAAACACATTCAATTCAATGGGTACATGCACACTGTGGCAGTCCTTACCACCATACATTTGCATGGGGCCGCCTGCCCGGTGAGTCAGACTGTGCTACATCACGCCTCAGGAGTAGTGTTGAGCAAACTTGTTTTTTAAGTTCTGCGTCCAAAGTTCGGGTTATCGAAGAATCCCATTATGGATTCCAAATTCCGTTATGGTCTGTGGTAGCGGAATCCATAACGGGATTCTTCGATAACCCGAACTTTACACGCAGAACTTAAAACACAAGTTTGTTCAACACTACTCAGGAGGGATGTGGCCCTGCCATTCACTCTCCTAGACCTGAAGCCTGTGAGGCAGTATAATGACACAGGCGGTCAATGCAACCTTGATGGAGCTATGGCCTCATTATGTCTGCCTGCACCCCAGCACAGACTGACATGAGAATGTCATTGCGCTGCTGAGACTCTGCATAGGAAGCTGCAACAACATTGTGACACTTGCACGAGTCACCAGGGGACTCAGACAACCGGCCTGCATTGCATTGGAATACAGGGAGCATTACTGGTGGACATTAAACATATTAGGGGCACTACTGGAGCATTATAAATAATGGAGGCCATTATAAATATTGGAGGCATGAAGTACTGGGGACACTACTTTGGGGGGCATTAAACATACTTGGGGCACTACTGGGAGCATTAAACATCCAGGGGGCTATTATAAATAATGGGGGCACTACTGGGGCCTTAAAAATACAGGGGGCAATATAACTGCATTATTACTATTGGGGGTTTGGTGTGGGCATTATTACTAATAGGTGCACTCTCAAGAAGCAGTAGCACTGTAATTAGTGTACTTTGGGAGAGAATTATTACAATTGGTAAGACTTTTGGGAGCACTTTGGGCACTATTAGTAGGACACTGTTATTTCATAAGTATAGTATTTAGGGGCATTGGGAAGCACAGTGTACACAGTGTTGGGAGTAGCAGGAGGAGGTAAAAGTGAAGAATCTAAGATGTCCATATGCCAAACTGCAGAGAGGAGACGTGGCTAAAATATTTGTCATGGCGGTCTGGTCAGAATGAAGAAGATGAGAAAAGAGACCATCTACAGAGGAGACATTACTGAATGTAAGAGGTATTTAGTACTATTTGTAATGTTTAATTCAAATATGCCTTTAGCAGCAGTGCTGGAAGGAGAGGATGGATTGAAAGTTTGGCATGGTTGGGGGTACCATTTCAATTTTCACCTCAGGGACCAGAAATCTAGACTCTGCCTTAGCCACAACTTTCAACTGTGTCTGCGTTCTAAGGACATGGATACAGTTGTGGACAAATGGAACTGCTGCTGAGGAAAACAAAAACAAGGACTGTCTGGTCTTCACTGATGGTTGTTAGGACATGTTGAGTGTTACTGCATCCACATGGAAGAAAATATGACAGATATGCAGAAAACACTAAGCAAACTGAGGGATAAAGGTACATTTGTCACTAGCTAGCTAGCCTGACCACAGGTTCAATAACCCAAGCTTACAGCAGTGTAGATCCCTATGATATTTGGATCAGCAGGTTCACGGTCAGGCCCAAATTTGCAGCTGTAATACAGACACAAAAATGTGCCCACAATTTTTTATGTGGCATTACAACACCACAAAAATAAAATGCACAAGTACATGACAGTTTGGCTAATTCTATGTAAAATCTTTTTGATTCCAATTTTATGCCAGAAATAAAGCAATACAAAAATGGATATATATATATATATATATATATATACACACACACACACACACACACACACACGAGATCAACATGGAAAACAACATACAACGCCTCTTTCACACGGGCGTCATGTTTTTTGCCCGGATAAGATGTGGGTGCGTTGTGGGAAAATGCGCGATTTTTCAGCGCGAGTGCAAAACATTTTAATTCGTTTTGCACGCACGTGAGAAAAATCGCCATGTTTGGTACCCAATCCCGAACTTCTTCACAGAAGTTCGGGTTTGGGTTAGGTGTTCTGTAGACTGCATTATTTTCCCTTATAACATGGCTATAAGGGAAAATAATAGCATACAGAATGCATAGTACAATAGGGCTGGAGGGGTTAAAAAAATAAATAGAAATTTAACTCAACTTAATCCACTTGATCGTGCAACCCGGCTTCTCTTCTGAGTTCTTCTTTGCTGTTCACAGGACTAGGACCTGTGATGACGTCACTGCGGTCATCACATGGTCCATCACATGATCTTTTTTACCATGGTGATGGATTATGTGATGGATCATGTGATGAGCGCAGTGACATCATCACAGGTCTTATTCCTGTGAACAGCAAAGAAGAAGACAGAAGAGAAGCCGGGCTGCGCGATCAAGTTGATTAAAGGTGAATTAAATTTTTTTGTTCCCCCTCCAGCCCTATTGTACTATGCATTCTGTATTCAGAATGCTATTATTTTCCCTTATAACCATGTTATAAGGGAAAATAATAATGATCGGGTCCCCATCCCGATCGTCTCCTAGCAACCGTGCGTGAAAATCGCACTGCATCCGCACTTGCTTGCGATTTTCATGTAGCCCAATTTATTTCTGTGGGGTCTGCGTTAGGTGAAAAACGCACAATATAGAGCATGCTGCGATTTTCACGCAACGCACAAGTGATGCGTGAAAATCACCGCTCATGTGCACAGCCCCATAGAAATGAACGGGTTCGGATTCAGTGCGGGAGCAATGCGTTCACCTCATGCATCGCATCCGCACGGAATACTCGCCCGTGTGAAAGGGGCCTTACATATATTCTAAAGCACTGTATAAAAAAAACGTATTGGTGTTAACTTGGCTCCTGGTGCTAATTTCCTTAAAGTGTTTTATTTAATTTTTTTGCTAATGTGTAGGGACAGTGACGGGGAACATTTTTGTAATATACTTTATTTAGGGAAAACATTTATTTGTGGTAGAAAACGGGCTGAAATGTCCCTTATGGCTCATGCACACGACCGTATGCCCTCCGAGACATACGGTCCCATGAGCGGGCCATATGTCCCGGAGCGGCATACATCGTGCGCACAGGAACGCACAGCATCATAGGTTACTATGATGCTGTGCGCATCGGGCCACCCGCAGGACTATTGTCCTGCACTCATAAGATCATTTGAGTGCAGGACAATAGCCCTGCGGGTGGCCTGATGCGCACAGCATCATAGTAACCTACGGATGCTGTGCGCTCCACGTATGCCACTCCGGGACATAGGGCCCGCTCACGGACCGTATGACTCGGGAGGGCAATAAGGTCGTGTGCATGGGCCCTTAGCAGTGCTCTTTCAAATGAGCGTTGCTAAGGGCCATCTGTCTTCTATTAAGCTTAGGAGAGACGGGCTGTGCTGGGAGCTGTGGGCCTCTGCCTGCCCTGCTCCCTCACAGCCTGGTGGGCACAGGAACCTTACGTGTTACATATACATAGTGTTATATATACATTTTCCCTTGTATTAAATATAATCTTCTACAGTATGTATATGCTCACTGACCAGTGTGGCCAGAGCTGTCAGTGAGCTGTTTCCCCCTGCACTCCTGGCTGACTAATGAACCAGCCGCCAGGAGCGGTTCAGGGAGGCAGGGGGAAGCTGCTATACAGTGTATAAAGACACACAGTACATACAGTAAAATAGCTTCCCCCTGCCTCATTGCACTGCCTGTAGTGAGCGCTTACCGCTCGGTCAGGCATCGCGCCCAGCGGCTGCTTCATTAGTCAGCCGGGAGTGCAGGGGGAAAGCAGCTCACTGACAGCACTGGTCAGTGAGCATATACAATAGTGCAGAAGTTTATATTTTATAAAAAGGGGTAATGTATATATACTTTATAAACACATAAGGCTCCTGTGCCCACCAGGCTGCGAGGGAGCAGGGCAGGCAGAGGCCCGTCTCTTCTATGCTGATAGAAGACAGATGGCCCTTAGCAACGCTCATTTGAGAGAGCACTGCTAAGGGACATTTCAGCCCGTTTTCTACCACAAATAAACATTTTTCCTAAATAAAGTACGAAAATGTTCCCCGTCACTGTCCCTATACATCAGCAAAAAAAATGAAACAGCAGTTACGCTTTAATTATCTGACAAACCCTATTTAACTGGCAGCCTAACTTTCCAGTTTTCACTGACTTTCCAAGATGGTGAGCCATGGTGAATAAAACCCTCCAGCGGTATGTGGTCCAGACGAAGGCCATGACTCTATAAGCCATAGCAAGAGAAGTCGGTTGTTCCGAATCTGTGATTTCTAGAATACTCCATCTTTACTATGTCACAAACTCATTCAAGCCCCCCAAGAAGGCTGGTCATCAACGAAACACAAATGCAGGAGAGGATAGGATAATGCGGAGAATCCCAATCTCAATGCTGCAGCTGGAATTGCTCGCCAGTTCAGCACTAAACAGTGTAAGGCTACTTTCACACTAGCGTTCGGGCGGATCCGTTCTGAACGGATCCGCCCATAATAATGCAGACGGAGGCTCCGTTCAGAACGGATCCGTCTGCATTATATTAGCTAAAAAAAGCTAAGTGTGAAAATAGCCTGGGACGGATCCGTCCAGACTTTCAATGTAAAGTCAATGGGGGACGGATCCGCTTGAAGATTGAGCCACATTGTGGCATCTTCAAACGGATCCGTCCCCATTGACTTACATTGTAAGTCTGGACGGATCCGCACGCCTCCGCACGGCCAGGCGGACACCCGAACGCTGCAAGCAGCGTTCAGCTGTCCGCCTGTCCGTGCGGAGGCGAGCGGAGCGGAGGCTGAACGCCGCCAGACTGATGCAGTCTGAGCGGATCCGCATCCATTTAGACTGCATCAGGGCTGGACGGCTGCGTTCGGGTCCGCTCGTGAGCTCCTTCAAACGGAGCTCACGAACGGAAACCCGAACGCTAGTGTGAAAGCAGCCTAATGATGTGTCTCGTCATACAGGTCTCAACGTTTAGGAGCATTTGGGCTGAAGGACCACTCTGCAGTGACCAAACCTCTCATTAGCAAAAGGCTAGACTGACCTTTGGTGGGAAGCATGTTGTGTGGACAGAGGAGAAGATTTCCTAAGTTCACTTGAGTAATGAAAACAAGTTAATTTTTTGGGGTCCGGTAGGAAATATTATGGGTAGGGATGAGCGAATCGACTTCGGATGAAACATCCAAAGTCAATTTGCCTAAAACTTTGTTTCAATACTGTACAGAGCGAGCGGATCCATTCACTTGAATGGGGTCTGCGATCCACATTGCAAAAAAGTTGTGCATGCACTACTTTTTTACGGTGCGGAGGCACTGACAGAAAACTCATTGCATTGGGCCTAAAGTGTGTAAAGTAGTTAGTAAAAGTGTGGGGGGGAGTGTCATGGTTTGTGGAATGTTTTTGGCGTTGGTCCTCATACAGCTACATGGCAGGGTGAATGCAAATGTTTATCGGAACCTTCTTCAACAACACGTGGTTCCTTACCTGCGTTCATCAGTAAGCCAGCCATTTTCATGCAGGATAATGCCCCCTGTCACAGAGCACATTGGGTAAAACAGTTCCTTGAAACTGTAAACATTAAAATAATGAAATGTCCAGGCCATAGTCCTGATCTAAACCCAATAGGAAACCTCTATTAAATCCTTGGCGACAAAGTTAAGGCCAAGAAACCCACTACAGCAGTAATGGCGAACCTTTTACAGACTGAGTGCCCAAACTGAAACATAAACCCACTTATTTATCGCAAAGCGCCAACACAGAAATTTACCTCGAATACTACAGTCCAATATAGAATATCTTCCATGTACTTTATCATTTATCTACAATAGCCCGCCTACATTCCATGTGCTGCCTGTGCTGTTCATAGTGCGCCCTGCGCTGATGACCGACAGGAGAAGTCTAAGGCATATTGGTACACCATAGACTTTTTCCAGGGTGTGGATGCCGACAGAGAGGGCTCCGAGTGCCACCTCTGGCACCCGTGCCATAGGTTCGCCATCACTGCACTACAATCACTGAACGGTAGAAGAGACTGGAAGAAGAGTGGACCAGAATCCCAGCAGAGCAGTGTGAGACTAGTGATGTCCTGTGGTTGCAGATGTGCTGGAGTCATTCAAAGAAAAGGTCTGTACACTTCCTACTGATTGTTGACGGTAGTAACCTTCAGAAAATGTACTTGTAGTCTTTCTCTGCGCTACAGTCACTTGATGTTCTCTTAATTTAGTTAATTGTGTTTTCTGCAAAATAAAGGTTCTTTGTTAAAGTGCCTCGGTTATTTTGTAAAACATTGTTCGAGTAGCATAGCATAGCCACAAGAAAAATTCATTCAACTGTTGAGCAATTAAGATTGTGTTCATAAATTGTTCTCTAATTTTGATCTTCAGTATGTAGTTTTCAAGGAATTTTGTGCACCTTAGGTTTTTACACAGCGCCCCCTGCTGGATACACCTTATCAGAACTTATGTACTTACTGCTCAAAACTAATTATGCATTTCAGTATTTGTAAGGCAAAACCAGGAATGGAACCAGCTCTGTCATGTTCTAGTCCCCTCCTTAGAAATACTGATGCAGTATACTAATCTTTGTGTTTGTGGGGATGACCAATTGTTGCAGGAAGGCAGATGGAGGAATGAAAGATAGGACTGTTGGATTGCAACATGTCCAGTTCTTCTGGTTTTATGGCAGAGGTGTCTGTCCGATAGTGGCCTTCTACGCTTTTCTCACACAGAATACACGAACGGTTGGTCAAGCAGCACACATATGGAGTCAGGATCAACAGTTGTTGGCTGACACTGACCTATAGTATATGGCCAGCCTTACAGGCAGGTGTACCCCATTATACTTGTGTTAGCCTGTCACAATTTAATACAGTAAAGTGTCACTTGTCTGCAGGCCATGGAGGGTGATGATGCGTCGTGTTGCAGGTACTGCTTACTCCAGGAGAGGAATAGCAACTGTCAATATATGGATACCTTACTACAGCTTCTAAAAAATTAGCCCGGTGCACAATGGAGCATATGTCCGTAGCAGCTGATCAAATTCCGGACATCCTCTCCCAACCTGCCCTGGGAAGGTATAATCTGATCACTGTGGATCTACATTTTGTCTGCAGTAGATAAATGGGGTTCTGGGATAGAAAAGCATAAAGCAAAATGTAGTGTATGCATTTCACACACCTCTATAGCTATGGAGAAGAACTGTCGTGTCTGTTTTGTGATGTGGGTACAGTTCTTATTGGATGGATATCTTGTTAAAAAAAATTGTGTATATATATATATATATATATATATATATATATATATATATATATATATACACACACACACACACACACACACATATATACAGTACAGACCAAAAGTTTGGACACACCTTCTCATTCAAAGAGTTTTCTTTATTTTCATGACTATGAAAATTGTAGATTCACACTGAAGGCATCAACACTATGAATTAACACATGTGGAATTATATACATAACAAAAAAGTGTGAAACAACTGAAAATATGTCATATTCTAGGTTCTTCAAAGTAGCCACCTTTTGCTTTGATTACTGCTTTGCACACTCTTGGCATTCTCTTGATGAGCATCAAGAGGTAGTCACCTGAAATGGTTTTCACTTCACAGGTGTGCCCTGTCAGGTTTAATAAGTGGGATTTCTTGCCTTATAAATGGGGTTGGGACCATCAGTTGCGTTGTGGAGAAGTCAGGTGGATACAGCTGATAGTCCTACTGAATAGACTGTTAGAATTTGTATTATGGCAAGAAAAAAAAGGTTAACTAGAGAAAAACGAGTGGCCATCATTACTTTAAGAAATGAAGGTCAGTCAGTCCGAAAAATTGGGAAAACTTTGAAAGTGTCCCCAAGTGCAGTCACAAAAACTATCAAGCGCTACAAAGAAATCTGCGGGCCGCCCCAGGAAAGTAAGACCAAGAGTCACCTCTGCTGCGGAGGATAAGTTCATCCGAGTCACCAGCCTCAGAAATCGCAGGTTAACAGCAGCGCAGATTAGAGACCAGGTCAATGCCACACAGAGTTCTAGCAGCAGACACATCTCTAGAACAACTGTTAAGAGGAGACTGTGTGAATCAGGCCTTCATGGTAGAATATCTGCTAGGAAACCACTGCTAAGGACAGGCAACAAGCAGAAGAGACTTGTTTGGGCTAAAGAACACAAGGAATGGACATTTGACCAATGGAAATCTGTGCTTTGGTCTGATGAGTCCAAATTTGAGATCTTTGGTTCCAACCACCGTATCTTTGTGCGACACAGAAAAGGTGAACGGATGGACTCCACATGCCTGGTTCCCACCGTGAAGCATGGAGGAGGAGGTGTGATGGTGTTGGGGTGCTTTGCTGGTGACACTGTTGGGGATTTATTCAAAATTGAAGGCATACTGAACCAGCATGGCTACCACAGCATCTTGCAGCAGCATGCTATTCCAACCGGTTTGCGTTTAGTTGGACCATCATTTATTTTTCAACAGGACAATGACCCCAAACACACCTCCAGGCTGTGTAAGGGCTATTTGACCATGAAGGAGAGTGATGGGGTGCTGCGCCAGATGACCTGGCCTCCACAGTCACTGGACCTGAACCCAATCGAGATGGTTCGGGGTGAGCTGGACCGCAGAGTGAAGGCAAAAGGCCAACAAGTGCTAAGCATCTCTGGGAACTCCTTCAAGACTGTTGGAAGACCATTTCAGGTGACTACCTCTTGAAGCCCATCAAGAGAATGTGCAAAGCAGTAATCAAAGCAAAAGGTGGCTACTTTGAAGAACCTAGAATATGACAAATTTTCAGTTGTTTCACACTTTTTTGTTATGTATATGCTTCCACATGTGTTAATTCATAGTTTTGATGCCTTCAGTGTGAATCTACAATTTTCATAGTCATGAAAATAAAGAAAACTCTTTGAATGAGAAGGTGTCCAAAGTTTTGGTCTGTACTGTATATATATCTATATATATATATATATATATATATACACACACACATACACACACACACATACACACACAGGTGAAACTCCAAAAATTTGAATATCATGCAAATGTCCATTTATTTCAGTAATGCAAATTATAAGGAATTGCATTAATGCAGCTTAAAATTAGAATTTTGTGAAAAGGTTCAATATTCTAGGCTCAAAGTGTCGCACTCTGGTCATCTAATTAATCCATACCCCTTGAGCAAAGGGGACCTGAGATTGTGACTTTGGGGTTTCATAAGCTATAAGCCATAATCATCCAAATTATAACAAATAAAGGCTTGAACTATCTCGCTTTGCATGTAATGAGTCTCTCATCTGTTAGTTTCACCTTTTAAGTTGCATTACTGAAATAAATTAACTTTGCTTGATATTCAAATTTTTCGAGTTTCACCTGTACATGGCATCCATAAAGGTGTCAGGTGGAGACAAAAGCATCCATAAAGGTGTCAGGTGGAGACAAAAGCAGGATCTTTGGTATAACCAGCCATTCAGTGAATTCTGCTCCTTCACAGAAGACAACGTTCTGTTCGCCCTGCTTTAGTAGACCATAAGTGTTCTTTGAGGTTGCCCTGAATACTACACATTACCAGATAGCCTTATGTGAGCCACATGCACACGCAGACAAGGACCAGACCAACTCACTAAAACAGTTATATATTACTTACAGAGGGATTCTTTGAAAAGAACGGCAGACACTGAGCTGTATACAATGGAATAAAAATAACATGTGCATTGTAGTAGCTAGTCTGTAAACCAGTAAAGGAGGACGCAGTCTCACTTCAGGGAGAACTACCTTCCAGTCCCTGAGGTTGAAGGCTGGTCAGTGCCATCATCAGCGGATGTTACTGTACACATCTGAAAACGTCTGGTTTCATCTGTGTCCACTTCTCCTTTAAGTTTGATTTCACATGTTCTGGAGCAAAGATGTAATCGATGGCTCGGTTTGACAGATCCCATATTTGATGTGGGGTCAAGTTAAATGCCTTAGCAGCAATTTCATACTCCAAGGAAAGATCTGTAGCGAAGACGCCTTTATCGTCAGTCTAAAAAAAAAACAAAAAAACTTTCCCTTTAAAGCTGACCGCATAGCTACAGCATACAGAAAAACTAACAAAGTGCATATTCTCATTATTCTCATGTTAAAGTTTTTTATAGTGGGGGTCCAGATGCAGTTAATCGTCTACAACGAAGAGGCATAAGTGTTCAGCCGTACACCGTCTTTCCTTACAAGGAGAGACAGCGGTCAGCTGAGGGCTTCTGTCCCTACGTTTTAGTGACTGATCTCAGAATCCAGACCTTCACTGATCAAAACTTCTGACATGACTCCGTCATGTGAAAATACAGTTACTCTTTGATGCATTTTTCTTAAACACTTTTGCGTTAGAATTCTGGTGCTTTTTGCTTAGTGAAGCTCCTCCTTGGTGGCACAGTTAAGATCGGACATTAGGCAATAGCGAGGTTCACAAGTTATTTATAACCTGCTCGTGGTGGGTAACAACTAGAACACATCAGGAGAGACTCATTCGATAGGGATAATGGTATGGCATAACTGCATTGAAAACAATTGCATTCAGCACTCTCATGAAGCTCCTGTCTACCACTTTTCATAACACATAGTACCTCAATATAGGTTTGTGTAACACCTTTCAAGAAAGAAAAGTGATGGCGAACAAGGGCAGGTAACACCTCGAGTTCTTCAGAAATGTGCCTCATACTCATAAAAGTACAGTGTACATGCCAAATATTATAACACTTCTCCAGTTACATGCTCAATAAAGTTAAAATATAAAACAACCAAAAAAAACATACATACACTCTATAATTTGAACACACCTTTCCATTCCATTAGTTTTCTTGTTTAATTCTATTTCATACATTGTAGACTCATAATGAAGACATGAAAACGAACAAGGGACACGGAATTAAAATCATTACTTTAAAACATGAAGGTCAGTCAATCCAGAAAATTTCTGAAAATTGAAGGTATCTCCAAGTGCAGTCATGAAAACCATCAAACTCTATGATGAAACTGACTTATGGAGGAAATGAAGACCAAGTGTTACCTCTGCCGCAGAGGATATGTTCATTACCTGCCTCAGAAACTACAAATTAAAGAAGCACTCCCATCATTTTTTTTTCTTTCTGCTTTTTCTGTGCTGGTCTGCCATCTTTATCTGCATTTTCTCTCTACTATATTCATTAAAACTGGCTGCTTCTCTTTTTAACTTCTTTCCATATTGCTGCAATCTTGCCTACAAGTCCCAGAATACTGCTGTCGGAGGGTAACAGTGTAAATGAGGGTGAGCGGTTTCTCCATAATGTTGTTTCCACCCGCTGACTCTCCTCCTGGCAGTCTGTATTCTCATCGTCTTGACTGGACCTTATGATAAAAAATTGGTCATGTGATTATTAGATTAAATTATTACGTTTCGATTTCTAATATAAAAGGGGCTTTCCTTCTAGGTTGCGCTTAATCGGACTATCATTTGTTTTCCAACAGGACAATTGGTTCCTCCAGGCTATGTGTTGCGGAGCTTGCTCCGCTTGAAGATATACCCTCAATATCTTCACTTAAATCCCCTTGTAGCTGAAGAAACAGGTCAATATTCAAGAGACAATTTCCCCAGTGACTGGACGACACACAGTTTGGGAGTCAACTGACTTTACTAGGCATGTGCACCTGCTTTCAAACCTCCAACAGCCTCATTTACATACAATACATAGATTACTATGGTACAAGGAAAGGTGGGGTCAGACAATAGCAAGGGCTGATGGGAGGTTGAGGGGGGGGGGGGGGAAGAGGTACAGACAAGAAAGACATTCGATAAGTGGCGATGTTTGCCATAATGCTCCCCCAGAACCAAGCCGGCATACACAGTCTGATCCCAACGGATCGGCTTGGGGATGTCCGGAGGAGCGTTCAGTTTGTCTGGATAACCCGTCGGCGTTGCCATTTTGCTTCCCAGGGCGGTAGTGGATGGTAAAGTCAAAAGGCTGCAGCGCCAAACTCCAGCGCAGCAGCCTGGCATTGTCTCCTGACACCCTGTTCAGCCACACCAGCGGGTTGTGATCTGTGAATAAGGAAAAGGGTTGTCCATACAAATAGGGCTGCAGCTTTTTAAGGGCCCACACCACGGCCAGGCATTCTTTTTCTATGGCGGCGTAGCTTACTTCCCGGGGTAAAAGTTTTCTGCTTAAGTAAGCCACTGGATGCTCGCCGCCATCTTCTCCAACTTGGCTCAGTACTGCCCCCAATCCAAACATAGAAGCGTCTGTGTGGACAAGAAAGCGTTTAGTTGGTTTAGGGGCGGCAAGTACAGGTGCATTCACAAGAGCCGTTTTTAGTTGCTGGAATGCCTGCTCACACTCTGGGGTCCAGACTACTATCTTAGGAAGATTCTTGCGGGTCAAATCGGTGAGGGGTTTGGCCAGGGTACTGTAGTTGGGTACAAATTTACGGTAGTATCCTGCGGTACCTAGGAATGCCAGTACTTGAGTTTTGGTCCGAGGGGTTGGCCATTTGGCTACAGCCTCTACCTTAGCCGGTTCAGGTTTTTGTTGGCCACTCCCTACCCGGTGTCCTAGGTATTGGACTTCTGCCATCCCTATATGGCACTTACTGGGTTTCAGAGTTAATCCTGCCTCCCTAATACGGTCTAGTACGGCTCCTATGTGGGTCAGGTGTTCAGTCCAGGACTGGCTGAAGATCGCTATATCATCTAGATAGGCGCAAGCGTACTCCTGGAACCCATCCAATAGCCGATCCACCATCCTCTGAAAAGTAGCCGGAGCGTTTTTCATCCCGAATGGCATGACCTTAAACTGGTACAGGCCAAACGGGGTGACAAACGCCGACTTAGGGATGGCGTCTTCGGCTAGGGGAATCTGCCAATACCCCTTACAAAGATCTAATGTGGTGAGGTATTGGCCCCTGGCCATTTTGTCCAGGAGCTCGTCTATCCGGGGCAAAGGGTAGGCATCGGATATGGTCTTATCATTAAGCCTCCGGTAGTCTACGCAGAAGCGGGTAGTCCCATCCCGCTTCGGCACCAGAACTACTGGGGAGGCCCAAGGGCTTTCAGAGTGCTCTATGACTCCTAGTTGTAGCATTTCTTCAATTTCCTTGCGCATATTATCCTTTACAGATTCAGGTATGCGGTAAGGCGGTTGGCGGAGAGGGGTCTGCCCTGGTGTTTCTACTCTGTGGGTGGCTAACGGGGTGTACCCGGGGATATTAGAAAAAGTGGTTCCTTTTTCCCTTATTAGACTATGAACCTGCGCCCTTTCCTGGGGACTCAGCCGTTCACCTAACTGAACCTCTTCCAGGTCCTCTTTCTGGCCCTCTTTCTCTAGGAGGTCTGGGAGGTAAATTGTCAAAGTCCTCTGCGGCAGAGGCGCAAATAGCAGTCACCTCTTCTATGCGCTCGTAGTAGGGCTTCAGCATGTTCACATGGAGCATGCGTCTGCCCCCTGCTCCAGCGCACGGGCCGATCACATAGGTGGTATCACAGATTTGCTCCACCACCTTGTATGGGCCCTGCCAGGAGGCCTGCAGCTTGTCATTAGGGACTGGCCGTAGGATTAACACCTTCTGCCCGACCTGAAAGCTGCGGTCCCTGGCCCCCTTATCATACCATCTGCGCTGTCGTTGTTGGGCCGCTTGGAGGTTAGTACGTACCGCCTGGGTCAGAGCCTCCAAGCGTTCCCTAAACTCCAGCACGTATGGAACAATAGGGGTACCATTCGTAGTTACCCCTCCCTCCCAGTGTTCTCTAATAAGGTCTAAGGGACCCCTCACTCTCCTCCCGAACAATAATTCAAAAGGGAGAATCCCGTGGATTCTTAGGGTACTTCCCTATAGGCAAAGAGCAAGTGGGGCAAAAACCGTTCCCAGTCTTTTTGAGTGTCTATGAACGTGCGGATCATCTGTTTAAGTGTTCCGTTAAACCGTTCACAGAGCCCGTTGGACTGGGGGTGGTAGGCGGAGTTTAAGATCGGTTTCACCCCACACACTTTCCAGAGTTGGTGGGTGACCTCTGCAGTGAACTGGGTGCCCCTATCCGATATAATCTCCCGGGGAAATCCCATACGGGAGAATATTTGCATAAGGGCATCGGCTATAGTCTCTGCATGTACATTGGTCAACGCCACTGCCTCTGGGTATCTAGTGGCGTAGTCCACCACGGTCAAGATGTATTTCTTACCGGAGGGACTGGGTTTCGCTAGGGGTCCTATTATGTCTACGGCTACTCGACTGAAGGGTTCTTCAATTATGGGCAGGGATCTGAGTTTGGCTTTATAGCGATCCCCTCTCTTCCCTACCCTCTGGCAGGTATCGCACGTTTGACAGTATTGTCTAATATCCTTTGAGATACCTGGCCAGAAGAAGTTCTGTGTCAGCTGATGTTTCGTTCGGCTGATTCCTAAATGTCCTGATAATGGTATATCGTGCGCGATGCGCAGCAACTCTTGTCTATACTTTCGGGGTACCACTAACTGCTTAGTGGGCACGGGTATGGACCCTGCTACTACCTTCTCTGCATAGCGGTATATGAGACCTTTATCCCAAGCATATCTCTCTCCCTCCAACCCTCCTTGGTCCTTGTTAATCCTATCTTTATATACCTGCAGGGAGGGATCTAGGGCCACCTCACTGCCAAATTCCAGGGGGGCATCCCAGGGGAGAATAGGAGGGGTGTGTGGCATATTGTTTACCTGAGCCTCAGAGTGATCGGATGGAGCCGTGGTGCGTGCTTGCTGCCAGGTAACAACCGGGTAGGCCTCTTGGATAGTTGGTTGAGGGACAAAAGCAGAGGTGAGCTCCCCCAAGTCGTTGCCCAAAATAACATCAGCGGGCAAATCCTGCATAATTCCCACCTCCACGTTTCCATGCCCTGCCCCCCAATTCAAATGCACCTTGGCAGTGGGAACTTTGTAAATTGCTCCCCCTGCCACCCGTACAGCTACACAGTCTCCGGTGAGGGTGTGCTTAGGCACCAAATGATTTCGGACCAGGGTTAACGTGGCCCCAGAGTCACGTAATCCTTGTATACTCTTCCCCTCCATGTGTACCACCTGGCGGTGCCCCTGACGGTTGTCTGAGGCGGCTTGTATGGGGTTTACCTCGTGTAGGATCCCCAGAGGCTCTTCTATTGAGGTGATTGTGGATGTTGGGAGCACAGATTCTCTTTGGCAGCAGTGTACTGCAGCCCGATTGGGGGGAGAAGGACCCTGGTAGTTCCAGTTCTGGCGAGGTCGGTTACGTGGGCAGTCTCTCTGGATGTGCCCCTGTTGGTTGCAGGTGTGGCAGCGGATCGGTGGTCGGGTATTGTACCTAGGAGGGTACTGGTTGTGGCTCGCGGCTGGTCGTGGGTGAGCCAAGGTAGTCACTGCTGGCAGAGGGGTGGTAGATCCATACGTGGTCCGGTGTGGTGTGCGTTGGTCTCGTCTGGTGTCTTGGAACTCGTCAGCTAGCTTGGCTGCCTCTGGTAGGGTACGGGGTTTGCGATCTCGTACCCAATTTTGCAGTTCTGTGGTTAGTCCATTAAAAAACTGCTCCATTACTATTAACTGAAACATCTCTTCCATAGTGGTGACCCGTGTCGCTTCCATCCACCCCTTGGCGGCTCGTTGTAGTTGGTGTGCCCATTCAGTGTGTGAGTCTTTTGTTTGTTTCTTGATGTCCCGGAATTTGAGTCGGTATGCCTCAGAGGTAATGGCATACCGTGCTAGGATGGCTTGTTTGACTTTGTGATAATTCCTGATGTCTTCGTCTGGGACGGTTCGGTATGCCTCTGCGGCGCAGCCTGACAATCTACCTGCCAGCAGGGGTACTTGGTCGGCTGGGCTGATGTCGTGTAGCTGGCACAACCTTTCGAAATCCTGTAGGTATTCGTCAATATCACTTTCTCCTTCTGTGTAATTTTTAAAAGCTTGGTAGGGAATCTTAGCTTTTCCCTGGGTAGTGCTGGTGGGCGCTGGGGCTCTTTCCCCAACTCGCTGAATAGCGTTTTGCTTAGCTACAATGTACTCGTGTACATCTGCTATCAGTCTTTCTAGTGTCTCCACGGAGGGGGTGTTTGGGTAAAAAGCTAACCTGCTATTGAGCTCTCTTGCAAATTCCGTTGGCTCTGTCTCCTGTGGAGTTGCCGCAGTGGTCGCTCTGTCCCCCTCCATGAGTTCGGCCACAAGAGTAGCTTTGGTTTTTCTTCCCCTTGCTTCCAATAATTCCTTTAACGTAGTTCGTTTCAATGTTGCATAATTTGTCTCCATTCACCGTTCGTTCGAATGACTGCACATATTCTTGAACTCCGCTATATCCGAATGGCTGTTTCAACGAACTGCTGCTTTGCTGTGCGGTTTGCATCCCGCCGCTTGCCACCAATTGTTGCGGAGCTTGAAGATATACCCTCAATATCTTCACTTAAATCCCCTTGTAGCTGAAGAAACAGGTCAATATTCAAGAGACAATTTCCCCAGTGACTGGACGACACACAGTTTGGGAGTCAACTGACTTTACTAGGCATGTGCACCTGCTTTCAAACCTCCAACAGCCTCATTTACATACAAAACATAGATTACTATGGTACAAGGAAAGGTGGGGTCAGACAATAGCAAGGGCTGATGGGAGGTTGAGGGGGGGGGGGGGGGGGAGAGGTACAGACAAGAAAGACATTCGATAAGTGGCGATGTTTGCCACACTATGTAAGGGCTATTTGACCAAGAATGAGAGTGAGGGAGTGCTGTGTCAGATGACATGGCCTCCACAATCACCCAAACCTAATTGAGATGGTATGGGATGAGTTTGATTACAGGGTGAAGGAAAACCAGCCAACAAGTGTGCAGCACCTCTTGGAACTCCTTTAAAGCTGACTGAGAGAATGCCAAGAGTGGCAAAACTGTCCTCAAAGCAAATGTGGGATTCTTTGAAGAACAAAAACATATAACATATTCTGGTTTTATACTTTTTGTTTACTACTTAATTCCATATGTGTTCCTTTATCGTGTTCATGTCTTCAGAATCTACAATTTAGATAATAAAAAAATAAATAAAAAAAACATGGAATGGAAAGATGTGTTCAAACTTTAGGCTAAATCAAATTAGGCTCCTTTCACATCTGCTTCTGAAGCTACTTTCGGGGCTTCCATCACAGAAATTGTCAAAAGTAGCGGAGAGAAAAAACCTGCATGCAGGACTTTTTTCTCAGCTAACAATGTTCTCCCAAATGAATCCCATTATAGTCATGTTCCTTTTGTGTCATTTATGTGCTGAATATGGCACTTCCGTTATATTTGTTCCTCTGCTCCTATAACGGAGCAAAAGAACATAATTAAGAAGTGCTGATGTAAAAGCAGCCTTACCTCCTACTCAATGCAGTCATTTTGCATGATACATTGTTAGATCCCACATATCTAATTGTGCTTGCATTCTGTTCTACACAAGTTTTAAACAGGTAACAAATATTAATAGACTTACACATAAGACAGTTGGATGATCCAGGTTGTACCAGAATCCAAAATGATGCTTGTCATATGAAGGAACAGTCTGTCCTTTAACATTTGAGGTCAAGCAGAGTTCTAGGCAGAGTAGTGATCACATTATTAGATTTTAGTCATTTTTATATTTTTCATACTGATATTAAACACCTAGCTAGCAGCAAGGTCAATGAAACTGAATAAACCTAAATAAAAACCGAGTACAGAACTAAATGTTACTGTCTAAAAATACCAAGCAGGGCCGACTCATTATGTAACCTTCATAATACATACTTAAATGAGGGTTTGATATTTAGCACTGCTAACTGCCACATGGTTAGTCATGGCTGTCTCTAATAGAAATGATTTGGCATTTGAGTCACTCCTTCAGATCCCAGCAAGGTTGACTCATTTATGAAGATCATTTCAGGACAAATCTGCCTTTAGTATACCTATATATATTAAGGTATAAAATAATGGAGGTCATTTATCAAGACCGGCATTTTGACGCTGGTCTTCATATGTCCCTGCGCATTCCTCCACCAGTCCGTGTGCTTAGAGGGAAATCTTCTCCATCTCGTAGCTGGCGTACATTTCAGTCACCATTTACGCCAGTAACGTGATGTAAATTGTGGTATATGTGGCGGGGCTGGGACCCTGACCATAACCCCTGCCACATACCCCTTTTTGGAAAGTAGACAGGGCCACGTAAAAAGGAGACTTATACTTAAGCACAATGGCATTTAAAAAAAAAGTTATGCCAAAAATCTGGCGTAGGGCCATTGTAAATGCCCCCAATAATATGGATATTTAAGCCTTACAACAGACTAACTGTAGAACTTAAACCATTAGTAAAAAGTGTAATATCCTACATTTACACTGCTATTAAGTTACTTGAAGTTTCTGGCTCAAATCCTGAGCTGCACTACTCAGAGGTTCTGATGACATCATGTTCCCTTCGGATTCCTTTTTGCAGTGTTGTCATGGGGACCTTGTGTAGACAAAAATCACCACATACAACAATTTCTACTTCCTAACTGGCTTGAATAGTGAGATGTGTAGACATATATCACAACAGTAAATGTTTTCTTCTGCATCTGACAGTACTGCAGTGTTAGGTTTCAGGTCTGCCATTTTAGTTCATATGTCAGCATTAAGATAGATATTAAAAACTAAACCTGTGTTACATGTACCCCAAACGGTAAAATACCATGTGTCTAGAGTCACGAAACACAAAAGGTGAACACATCATTTTTGTAAGCAGTTTTTTGGTGTACAAAGTCACAATTTTTCGGGAGTTGGCAGGAGGAGGCCCACTCAAACTTGTGCACATTGGACCAGAAATCTATGCCAGTGTTGAGTGACCGTCTGTTTTCAAGTTTGGCGTACAAGGTTCGGGTTATCTAAGAATTCCGTTATGGTCCATGGTAGTGGAATCCATAACGGAATTCTTAAATAACCCGATAAATAAACCTTGAACGCCGAACTTGAAAACAGAAGTTTGCTCATCACTAATGCCACCTCAATTGCTGGTCTAGATTTTTTTTTCTGGTGCATAAAACTCCCTACAATGCACCAAGATGATTACCTCTTAATAATTCTGGCATCATAAACCACTTCGGTTTGTTATTAAAACTGGAACAAGAAATGCCAATCTAAATACATTCCCTCCATGGTCTTCATGACTACAGTTTTAGGGCTCATGCACATGACTGTTGCCTGTTCTGTGGCCCGCAAATTGTGGATCCGAAAAACACGGATACCGGCCGTGTGCAGTCTGCATTTTGAGGAATGGCTGGGTAGGGTTGTTTCGATACCAAAATTGTGATTAGTTTCGATACCATAAAAAAGTATGGAGATACTCAATACCATGCCAAAAAAATAAAAACACCAAAAAAAAAGCCACGTGCATTCTGCATTTTATGGAACATCCGGTCCCATAATAGAACAGTCCAATCCTATTTTTTGGGGGGACAAGGTGACCCCAAAAATGAATAATGGCGAATCGCGTAGTTTTTATTTTTTTCCTGTTACGGGGCTCACCGCATAGGACATTTTTTAAATATTTTAATAGTTTGGACTTTTCAGACGTGGCGATATGTAATATAAAATATATGAACAATAAATAAACATATGTAAAATTGGGAAAGGGAGTGATTTATACTTAATATTTTGATGGGGTTTTTTTGTTTGTTTTTTTAACTTTTTATTTAATAACTTTTTTCACCCTTAGGAGCCAGAACCTGGGATCTTTTAATCCCTTGTCCTATTCACCCTGATAGATCTCTATTAGGGTGAAAAGGATCTCGCACTCTCCCTGCTGCCCTGTGCATAGTGCACACAGCAGCATGGAGCTTACTATGGCAGCCAGGGCTTTGGTAGCGTCCTGGCTGCCATGGTAACCGATCAGAGCCCCAGGATTACACAGCTGGGGCTCGGATCGGAACTGCCACTGCCACCAATGAGGGGGATGGGAGGGGAACCTATGGCCACTGCCACCAATGATTTTAATACTGGGGGGGGGGGGGGGCGCACTGTGTCACCAATGATAATATAATTAACATTTAATACAGGAGGCAGGTACGGCACCTGAGGGGTTAACTGCTGCTAATCGCAGCTCCCCGCCAGCACCCGCCTCCGGGATTTGTATTAAAGAGGACCTTTCATCTGGCAAAAAAATCTGAACTAAGTTTTATGATATGTACAGCGGCGCTCAGGGATCTCACTGCACTTAGTAGTAAGTTTTTTTTCTCCCAGGCTGTGAGCTCTGCACTGCGAATGGCCAGCGCTACAGCCTAGGAGAAGGAGACACCCAGGAGAACAAGGACAGTCTCCACCCAGTATAACCAAGTCCCCGAAGATACCGGAGGGCATAGCGGGAGAATGGAGCGGCGCCCGGGGATAATAGTAAGTGCAGTGGGATCCCTGGGCGCGGCTGTACATATCATGATACTTAGTTCACAATTTTTTGCCAGATTAAAGGTCCTCTTTAAATATTTACAATCATTGGTGGCGCAGTGCGCCCGCCCCTCTCTCCTCATTGATGGCAGCGGCGGCACAGTGGGGAGGGAGAGACTGCTTCCTTCTCCCCTGTGCTGCTGAGGAGAACACGGAGCACGCTGAGAGCAGCGCGAACCATATTCTCTGATACTAGACTGCGCAATAGCGAAGCCTAGTATCAAAAAAAGGCAAAGCCTGGTATCGAGGTCGACACCAGGCAAAAGTATCGATTGGGTATCGAAAATTCGATGGGCTGTAACAGAATAGCCCTAACCTTGTCACCATGGATGCCATGGAAGAGACATATGGATGTTGACAGCACATGATGTGCTGTCCGCATTTTCCGCGGCCCCATTGAAGTGAATGAGTCCGCATCCGAGCCACAAAAAATGTCGATCACGTACAGATAAATGTACATGAGCCCTTAATCTCATTTATCATACACTACTACTTGGTCTACACAGCATATCATAAATGTAAATTCAAAGTTTGCTTCTTACATGAGGACCAATGATGTATTTTACCATCATACAATATAGCAGTGTGTGTACAAACAGAAACACAATATCTACCCATGGGTATGCGATGTTCCTTAACCACTTCAACAATTTTTGGAGAGTTACAAAGAAAAGTTCCATGTCCTATTCTATCTGGTGGAATTCCAACCAGAAGCTCACTCTCCTCTTCTTGACTGGGCACCTATAAAAATCAAATTGATTACATATTGGTAAATCAGCATCAATCATTATACCTCAGTCTGATAAATAAACATATATGACGATAATGCAGCAAATACTTAAGTCATGGCCTGAGCAGGGAGACACATTACAGCTAATTATTTGAAACCATGAGTTTCTGTCTTAGATATAAGACCTTGTTTTTTCATGGCAGCTTGTGCTACATATACTTCTTAAAGGAAATGTGTCACTATAAAATGACCTATTATTTAAATCAAATGTTTATGTTTAACATACTTGTAAAGGATTTTTGCTAATGTTATTTTTCATTTTCCAAGTCGCCATTTATTTTATGCACTTATATAGCGCTGCTATATTCCGCAGCACTTTACAGACATTAGCATCACGCTGTCCCCAATGGAGCTCACAATCTAAGTTCCCTATCTTTATGCCTTTGGAGTATGTATAGTTAAAAAAATAAAAATAAAATCTTCTCACGGGCCACTAAGCTTAGTAATAGTCACCACTTTCTGTTTTGTGGAGATCACTTGAAATGATAGTGAATATGGAAGAGTAAAAGCATATCTTTTTTTCCCTCAAGTCGCATGATTACCTTATTGAATATCAAAAAGTTCAAAATACATTAAAATCAATTTAACTAAAATTCCTGTCCCCAAGTTTCCACATATTCAATGCAAATTATTTCCATAAATAATTTACCCAACCCATGTAACCGCCAGGAAAGAGGCAAGAGAAGGAAAAAAAAAATCAATCCTATGTCCAGTGAGACCGGATTTTTTTCCCCTACATAGGGGCGACTCCTCGTTCTGTAATAGATCTGTTCACATATTTTAACCAGCTGGATCAAATTCTCCCATTCACTTATCTGAGGGGAGTTTTCTGTACGCCATCGATGAACCACCACAACTCTAGCAAGCATTAATATTCTACTGATGGGCTTTTTCCTACATATCTCTACCTCACTCAGATCATTCAGGTTCACAGCCCTTAATGCAAAAGGTCCATTTTAGCCTCTATTATGCGCAGGACTTCACTCAAGAATGGAGAGCGGGACAATCCCAAATAAGGTGTAAAAAATCTGCTGTGTCTCCCTCACATCTAGGACATCTATAGGGGATTATCTCTATATTTAAACCTGTAAAGCATAGTAGAGGTGGTGTATGATGTTAAATTGTATAATCCTATGATTATTATTACAGATTGAGACCTCCTTAATATTTTTAATTATCCTATTCCAATTTTCAACAGTGATCTCCCCAATATCCTTATTCCACAATCTTATCGTTTTAATTGTGCTCACCATATCCCTAATAATGAAACCAGTTTTCACCTGTAAGGGTACGGCCATACATGGCATAAACAATACAGATTTTTCATTGCGTTTTCATTTCATTTGGTATATATTTATTGGTTTACTATCAACGCTACTACTTCTGAACGCTATAACCCTTTCAGGACCAGGACCTTTACTTTAGAAAAACTTTTGCTGTCATGGTGACATATCAAAGACTTTGATCAGTGAGGACCCTGGTGCCGAGACCCACCTTCCCCCTTGCGATCGTTAAAATAAGGATTAACACTCAGCTGAGCACTGTTTTACCTTGCTGCTGAAGAAGTGAGAAGGGACAGTGCTCATCTCCTCATTGTAGCAATCAGCAGGGGACTCAGCGCTCCATCTCCACTGATCGAAACCTTTGATATGTCAGTATGACAGTTTTGCCAAAGTGTAGCTACTCTTTAACCCTTTAAGGACCAAACATGGCGCCTGCTCACACGTGCAGCGGGTGCCATAGCCGCTGGGTTTCTGCTATTTTAAATAGAAGAGACCCCCAGCACATGTATGCGATCAGCCATAAGGCTGATCACATACATTTTCCCTTTCAGATGCAGTGGTCAAATGTGACCACGGCATCTGCGCTGTCCGGAAGCGGAAGTCGTGCACTTCTGCTCCGGTAACAGAGTTCCCTGGCTGAGATCGGGGAACCTGTTACATTGATCTAATAGGCTGAAGCCTCAAGCAGGCTTCGGTGCCTATTAGAAGACTATACCAATACAGGCAACTAGGTGACAGCGTTGCATTGGTATAGTGCAAATGAAGTGTTCAATGGTGTCTATATAGACATCAATGAACACAATAGGCAATCTAATGATTGGCAGTTTTTGTCACCCAAGATGACTTAAAAAAAGTAATAAAAAGTTTTTGCAAATATAAAAAAAAAAAAAAAAAAAAAAGTTCAAATCACCCTTAAAATCATCCTTCAAATAAAAATACTTAAACAATAAAAAAATAAACATCATGGACATCGCCGCGTGCAAAAATGCCCTTACTAAAATATAACAATATTAATGGCATATGGCAAATGGCGTAACATGAAAAAAAATAAACAGCCAATTTGCCATTTTTTGTTACTTCAACTACCCAATTTTTTTTATGAAAAGTGATCATAAAGTCACACACACTTCAAATTGCTATCACTGAAAAGAACAGGTTGTCCCGCAAAACATGAGCCCTCGCACAGCCCTGCACAGATATCTACAAAAAAGTTATAGGGGTCAGAATATGGTTATAAAAAAAAGGTTTTCGATTTTTTGCAGTATTAAAACACAAAAAAAATTATATAAGTGTGGTATCGTTGTAACCATACTGACCCGGAGAATGAAAATAACGGGTCAATTTTACCGCATAGTACAGTGTAAAAAAATAAATAAAAACTCTTATCAGAATTGCGTTTTTCCCCAATTCTACCCCATTTGGATTTTTATTCCTGCTTCCTACTACATGGTATGCAACCGTAAGGCCTCTTGCACAGGAACGCAATGCACGAACACCCACCGTGGGGCAGCTGCAGCGGATCGCTGACCCATTCACTTTAATGGATCTGCGATCCGGCCGTTCCGCAAAAAGATAGGACATCTATCTTTTTGTGGAACGGAAGTATGGGATGAAACCCCATGGAAGCACTCCGTAGTGCTTCGGTAGGGTTCCGTTCCGTGCTTCCGTTCCGCACCATTCCGCATCTCCGGATTTGTGGACCCATTGAAGTGAATGGGTCCGCATCCGCAAATGCGGTCCGCAATACGGCGAAGGAACGCACACGTTTATGTGCAATAAGCCTACATGGTGCCAATAGAAAGTACAACTTGCCCCGCAAAAAATAAGCCCTCATAAAGCGATGTGAATGAAAAAACAAAAAGGTGCTGAATTGCGCAGGGCAAAGGTTTATTTGGAGATCCGGTGATGTACCGGTCTCTCCAAGGGGAAAATGAAGCGGAGGCTTCCGCCTAGCAGTGAGCCCGGTGACATCACCAGCACTAATGGGCAGGCTTTAGCGCTGCCCTAGCCTGTAAAACGGTTAGGGCAGCGCTGAAGCTCACCCATCAGTGCCGATGATGCCATCAGAAACATTGCTAGGCAGAAGCATCCGCTTAGCAGTGTAAAAAATATAAACTAACTGCTGTATCGAGCAGGGCAAGGGATGCTCATATCAGGGGGGATGCTGGGTGAAAAAGGGGATATGTCCGGGTTCAGAGCTGAACCTGAGCCTCTTTAACTGGTATATGAGATCCATATAGGGTGCACAGTACCAGTATGCAGCAAAAAATGTAATTGTAGAAGCACCGTTAAAGCAGATAAGGACGAGGACTGTGAAGACAAAAAGTGACTGCTAATATTTAGTGTTACATATTTAGCATGAAATTGATGCATGGCCGTTAGAACGTTAATGGCACCAACCTCCATACAGAGGCATGATGGGAGGACACAAATCACATCCTCCCAGTATCCTCATTTTCCCGGTGTCAGTCAGTAGACTGCAATGTCCTCACAATGTCACAAGTTTCCACAGCAGAAGCCAGAATACAAAAAGGAAAATTTCTGCCTTCGGTTCCCAATGCTGAACAGAGAACTTCCTGTGAGCACCATGATGATTTCAGCTCCCTGTCACCTCAGTGGAGATGGCCATCTCTCCATCATGACTTTGCACAATACAGTTAAGCCTGCAGATGTATGCCTTTACTGTACAGGGCAGTAGCGTTTAGAATGTAGATGTGGGAAGCGGGTAATATGGGACGTTGGTTCAATATACACATTGTTTCATAGGTCCCTAAACACACTCAGATGTGTGATATTCTGAAAAAAAACATACCTCTGACAAATGAAGAGCCAGTTTGAGACCAGACCTTCTAGCTTCAGTAAGAAGATCCATGAAGTCTTTTCCATGTCCAATCTGAAATCATTAAACGTTAGTCATACTACAGCCAAGAATAAGGTCATATACACACAACACTGGGTATGAATATCTAGCCAGGTATTCTAAATGTTATAAAGTGCTGGAAAATCAATAGGATATGCGATCACTTTACGATGGGAGGGGGGGGGGGGATCAAGCATCTGAGATACCCACTGAATCTGAGAATGAAGGGGCCACTGCGCTGGTTTAGCATTTTGTCCCTTCATAGTTTTTTCAAGTGAATGATGCCAGCTGTAGTTCCCTGCACTGCGGGTGGCAGGGGAGCCGCTGTGCAGAGATTCTATAGAGGAGGATGCACTAAACCAGGTCCCAAAGGTCAGAAGCTCCAGATCATACAGAGATGGCATATCCTAGTGAAATTCACAGGGCTGTGTAGTCGGAGTCATGTAGTCGAAGCTAGTTTTGCGTGGAGGCGGCGTCTGTAGAAATGTACTGACTCCAAATCCAGCTTAAAAATAATTTTATCTGTTATTATTATTATTGTGTAATTACTTTATTACATTTCATACAAATTTAGAAAAGTTTAGAAATGTAAATTATAAATATATTTATGTTCTATCCATCTAGGGTTGTGCGAATCGGGTTTTGATTGCTTTATCTGAAACCAATTTGTTTAAAAACTTTGTTAATAATATGAGCTCCGTCTTACTGTAAAATGCATGTCCTCCGCGGATTTCTTTCCGAAGTTTCAGAAAATGTGGTGAGACTTACTTTGTTTCTCCTCTATCACACGTCAGTTCGTACTTATCAGAATACTAAGCACAACTAGGCTTTCTGCCTCATTAGTGAACCAAAGTTCAGCTTCGTATTTTGATACAGTAATTTATGCCAATAAACAAAGTGACATGCGATAGCAGCGAGACGAAGTAAGTCTCGACATATGTAAAGAAACTTCGGAAAGACCTCCACGGAGGACATACATTTGAGGGTCCGTTCACACGTCCACAAAATGGGTCCGCATCTGTTCTGCAATTTTGCAGAACCATTCATTTTCAATTGGGCCGCAAAAGATGCGAACAGCACACAGTGTGCTCTCCGCATCCGCACTTCCGCCCGCGGCTCCGCAAGGAATAGAACATGTCCTATTCTTGTCCACAGCCATGGAAACGAAAAGGCATTTCTATCATAGTGCCGGCCATGTGCGGTCCGCAAAATGCGGAACGCACATGGCCGGTGTCTGTGTTTTGCGGATCCGCAATTTGCGGACGTGTGAATGGACCCTTATAGTAAGACGGAGCCCATATTATTAAGGTAGCTTTTAAAAGAATCAGATTTGGATACGGCAATCCGAACCAGATTAACTTAACCCTAAAAATCAAGTGATAAGCAGGGTGTTCCAATGGTGATAGACAATCAGTTCTCACCTCTCCTGTCCCTGATACTAGGCATCTTCATGTTACTCCAAGGCCCTTAGTTACAATACTACTGAGCAAGTGCACTAGTGGGCATGCCTGCAGTCATCTCACAACGGCTAGACAGAACAGGAATACAGGGTTGTCTGTCATGAGCCTGTGTGCGGCTCATGTTTGCCCATCTTCTGGTCAATAATTTGTTTAACTCTTCCGCGGCATGGACATGATCATCCGGCTCCAGCGGTGATGTGACTTTTATGGGCATGTCACTTCTGAATCCAGTCATTGGCTGCAGTGGAGCAGATGATAATGAAGTAAACAAGCCGGCGAACCAGAAGATGGACACACTGTAGCCAGTGTGCAAGACCGAAGCTGCGGACAGCAGGTAAGTATGAATCTTTCCATAGCGGACGAGGGCTGCAAGCACCAGTGAAAAGCGATTTATTCCCAGATAACCCTTTCATAGCAGCACTGAATGCAGCTGCTATTCTTTTTAAATGTTTCTTTTATTCCCATTTAGATTTGCCCCTGATTCTCTGCATTTACAGAACATGCATATATAACTTTTCCTGATGATACATTCATAGATTTCTTAAAATAGGTGTATAACAGTATTTTCCATTTATTACGTGCATAGTACATTGCATGTTTAATGATAGGAATTTAAAACATTTCAGAAATGTTATTCCAATAAACATGGTTTCAGTTCCATCTAAGTAGCCAGATTACTTACATGATAGTAGGAAAAAGCCCCATGTTACCATTTTACTACAGTAAATGTGTCATTAGTAAATTATTGGCCATTTATGAAGGAGTCCGAGTCCAAGTGTGATAAGTCAGAACTTTGGCTTACTGGCTCCGTAGCCCTGGATATTCATCATCATCATCATCATCATCATCATCATCCAAACAAAAAATGAATCACACATTATAAACTTCTAAGCTTTTTCCTCCTTCCAGAAATCTAGAGCCGGTCACCTCCTTATAAAGTTTTAGTATAATTTATCTTTGTCTGCTTTCTGCTTTTTTTTTTTTTTTAATCCTCTTCAGGTTACAAAATCTCAAAAGCTATTTGATGCTTATTTGCCTAATCTGGATGAAACTCCTTGTGTTTTACGCACATATTCTGAGGCATTTTCGGTAAACTCTCTCGCTAACCCTATATTCCAAGAACAGATGGCACATATGAGATAAGGCCACATTTGTCATGCCTCCCTTTGATACTAGGCTGCATAGTCAGGGGCCCCCTCAAGGTTAAGACGTCAGGAAAACATTTTGTCTACGTTCATCAAGAAGACACAACATTTTCTACATGGCCATTTTCAACCGTATTAGTATAAACATCTAAACTCTAACATTACAAAACAAAATATTAATTATAAAAATTCTTCTATGTTCAGGTCAAAGCCTCAGCAGAAGACATAACACTGTAAGATAGATCCAAATGGTTCCCACTGACCCAAATGACCTACAGTATAATGTCTGTAATTTATTATTTCCTGCATGACAGGGATAACCCCTTTAAACGGGTTGTGCAAAAATGGGAGGGTTATTGGCAAACGCCCCCCATTCTGAAGGACCTGCAAAGGGAAGCTTACTTACCTGCTTCCCGGCGCCGGCTCCGTCTTCTCCCAGTTTGCAATGCTACTTGGGGCTCCAGCGATGTCAATATCGGATTTCACATCGCCAGAGCCAAAAACAGGCTGAGGTGGTGTTAGGCTCCCCTTGCATGGTGCCAAAAACCCTCCTATTCTTACACAACCCCTTTAAGTGTATTATGGCTAACTCTTGCAGTCACATACCAGTATCTGTATCTCAGCTTTTCAGCAACTAAATGTAAAATGTTTCTAGCTATCGACTACAAGGAGAGATCATGAACACTGTTACATATAGATACATAAAGTATACTAGAAAGTTACATAATCAGAAAAAGAACACATATAATGGGTATTTAATACCTATCATGAACAAAAAAAAGAACGTGATGTCAGAAGTGGAGCGAGCGGTGAATGGGCAAGAAAGCCTGGGAGTCGATATACCACTCACTCAGCTCTCAGAGAGGCGCTTGGCAGAAACAAAGGGGCTCAGCCCCTTCATTTTAGTGGTTAGTCTCAGCCTCGGACCAACAATGATCAAAACGTCTGACAAGTCAAAAATATTTTAAAATCATAGCTACTCTTTAAGACTACTTTCACACTAGCGTTTGGTGCGGATCCGTCATGGATCTGCACAGACAGATCCGTTCAAATAATACAACCATCTGCATCCGTTCAGAATGGATCCGTTTTTCTTATATTTAACATAGCCAAAATGAACACCATTGAAAGTCAATGGAGGGCGGATCCGTTTTCTATTGTGCCAGATTGTGTCATAGAAAACGGATCAGTCCCCATTGACTTACAGTGTGTGCCAGGACGGATCCGTTTGGCTCAGTTTCGTCAGACGGACATCAAAGCGGAATGGAGGCGCAACGGAGGCAAACTGATGCATTCTGAGCAGATTCCATTCAGAATGCATTAGGGCAAAACCGATCTGTTTTTGACCGCTTGTGAGAGCCCATGACGGATCTTACAAATGGAAAGCCAAAATGCCAGTGTGAAAGTAGCCTAAACAAGCACTAAAGGGGTTGTCAGGGAATTAAATGTTTGAAGCGGATGTGGTGCTCAGGCAAGCTCTATGGCCTCTTCATTACGAGGCACAGTGCTGTACATTCTGACTGTTGAAGCTACTACACATAGCTCTATCCCATTCACTTGAATGAGAAGGAGCTGAAGTAAGCTTTATATTAATATCAGATGGGTGGAGGTCCAACTCCGCAGAACTACAGCGAGTGCTATGCCCCCTTCATTACCAGACACAGTGCCATACAGGCTTTAGCAGCAGTCTCTGATACTGCAGCTTACTGAAGCTCCATCCCACTTAGGGCTCATGCAATCAAACATACTTTTCGTCCGTGTCTGTTTAATTTTTTTTGCCCGTATGCGGAACTATTAATTTCAATGGGGCCACAAAAATAATGGAAAAGACTCTGTGTGCATTCCGTATCCGTATATGTCCATTCCGCAAAAAATAGAACATGTGCTATTCTTGTTTGTTTTGTGGACAAGGACAGGCATTGTTACAATGGATCTGCAAAAAGAAAACAGATGTAACATGGACGTTACATGGATGCGGATCCGTGTTTTGCAAACTGTAAAATACATACGGTCGTGTGCGCATGTTTTTAAGTGTGAGGAACACAGCTACATGTAGTACAGCCACTGCAGAATGGATGGCACTGTGTCTGGCAATGGAGATGCTGCAGCACTGCTGATCTGATATAGATGGTCTACCCTACAGATATGTCATCAGTTTTAAAATTCTGGACAACCCTTCTAAGTGTGGAGTAATACAGTCTGTAAAACATTTAGCAACATCAACATTAATTAGGATTTACAGGAAATGTGAGCAAACAGAATAAATTGAACTCACAGTTGGGTCACCACTGAGGTCCAGGCCTAGAACAAGGTCATTTGTAGAGTGGAGAAATTCCTCAGCCAGTTTAACAGTTTCTTTTGCCACTGTTGGCCCACCTCTTCTATCAATTGCCAGTAAGAATCTGAAAAATTGGACAACAGAGAAATTAGATGGACATTCACAGATATTCACTGCAATCTTCCATTGGTGAGTTGGGGTGAAATGTATCTCACCTAAACAAACATTGCAACAAAACTTCTATGGACAAAAAGTAGACCATTCTACAGCGGTGACAAATTTCCAAACATTTTCCAAGTCACATTTCTTAAAGGGGTTGTCCGGGTTCAGAGCTGAACCCGGATATACCTCCATTCTCCCCCCTCGGCAGCATCACCCCCCCCCCCCCCCGACATGAGCATCGGAGTAGTTCATGCTCCGATGCTGTCCTTTGTCCTGCATTTCGCGTTTTAAATGCATTTTTTAGAGATCCGGTGACGTATTGGGGCTGCTAGGAACCCCGGTGACGTCACCGGCACTGATGTGCGGGATTTTGCACTGCTCTAGGCAGTAAAACGGCTAGGGCAGCACTAAAGCCCGTCCATCAGAGCCGGTGACGTCACCGAACACACCGCCGGACGGAAGTTTTCGCCCAGCAGTGTGTTATTGAAAACAAAAGAGACCTTGCCCTGCACGATTTAGCGCAGGGCAAGGGAGCGCATTGGAGCATGAGATGCTCCGATACTAGCCTCGGGGGGGGGGGGGGGGGGGCTGCCTGGGTGAAAATAAGGGTATGTCCGGGTTCAGCTCTGAGCCCAGACAACCCCTTTAACAGGTTTTCTTCATGTAGCACAGCAATGACTCTGGACAGGGAAAATACCCACCAGTCGTTGTAACAGAGGGAAATAGCTCAGCGAGGCGTACCTAACATCGATGTCCACTTCCTCCGCCTTACACTGCTTAATGCCTTCAAGCACAGTCTCCACGTATGTTCTCTTTGTCATCCCTGTGAAGAAGTTACATGGTGGTGTGAATTTATATACTGACAATCATGTAACATTATTAGCACATAGACCAACTTCTATAGTTTTAATCTTAAAGGGCACCTGTCAACTGTCTTGAAACCCCATAAACCATTATTGCCACAATACAGGGGTTAGGAAGACCTTTTTCTGGAAAATCCATGGTGGCTCAGTAGTTAGCACTGGTGCTTTGCAGTGCTGGGGTCTTAGGTTCAAATCAGACCAAGGACAAAGTTTGTATGAAGGTGTGTTTGCGTGGGTTCCCTCCGGGCACTCCAGAAGACATACTGATAGGAGGACTTAGGGCTCATGTACAAGACTGTATGTATTTTGTGGTCCGCAAAAAAACGGATGACGCCCATGTGCATTCCGTATTTTGCGAACAGAATAGCTGGCCCCTAATAGAACAGTACTATCCTTGTCCGTAATGCGACAATAATAAGTTATGTTCTATTTCTTTTGTGGATGGAAATATGGACATACGGCAAGCACACGGAGTAACTTCTTTTTTTTTTTTGCGGACCCATTGAAATTAATGGTTCCGCAAAAAAACAAATAAAAGTAAACGGAACGGACAGGGAAAGAAAATACGGTGGTGTGCATGAGCCTTTAGATTGGGAGCCCCATTGTGGACAGTGTGATGGTAATATCTGTAAAGCGCTGCAGAATATGTCAGCGAGGGAGTATAATAAGGGAGTATAATAATAATATAAATAAAATCCACCTTTCTGAGCATATTGACGGCAACCCCTCCCGTGTAGACTTGATTGACGCCTCCTGTGGAATCCACCAGCCCCTACAAAGGCATGTCAATGAAGGGGCTGAGATCGCAGCACTCTTGACTGCTGAAGCAGACACTTGTGGATGCAGGACTGTTCAAAGTGCATTTTCTAAGATACGCTATATTACTGATGATTACACATACAGTGGCATGCAAAACTTTGGGCACCCCAAATTACTGTTAATGTGAACGGTTAAGCAAGTTGAAGATGAAATGATCTCCAAAAGGCGTAAAAAGTTAAAGAGGACACATTCCCTTTGTATTTTAAGCAAAAACTATTTGTTATTTCTTTTACATATTCAAAATAACAAAACAAAGCTAAAGGGCCCAGAGCAAAACTTTGGGCATCCTTCATGATTAGTACCTATTAGCAGCCCCTTTGGCAAGTATCACAGCCAGGGCCAGGACTAAGGGTAGGCAGTTGCCTAGGGTGCCACCTCATACCAGCCAAGGGGGGGGGGGGGGCACAAAAATGCTCCTAATGAGCGGCCAGTAGTCAGTGCTTCTCTCCTGCCCCGCTGCGCTGCTCCACGCTGCCAGCTCCTTTCCTGTCAGTATCTTCCCTGTGCCCAAAGCTGCAGTGAGATTTGCTTGATGACAGCATGGGTAGACAGCAGGGGAGAAGTGCTCAGCCGGCTCTGGTACTGCTAATCTATAGCATCATCGCTGGTTAGGGGGCTGGGCATAGACAGGAAGAAGTGCTGCTGGCAGGCTGCCTACACAAGATGGCATCATTGTTAGGGTGTAGGACATGCGAGTGGGATGGATGAAGCCTCGACAGCGCAGGGTACGAAGAAATCTCCGTAATGTGTCCTCCTTACCCTGTGACACTTAGAATCAGAGCTGGCATAGTGAGAGCAGCACACAGCAGGCATCTCCCCATATGCTGCTCTCCTTGTCCCTTCCTCCTGTCCCCTCAGTCAGAGGGCCAGAAGACTGTCATCCCACCTGAGCTCTGTGGAACATGCAGGCAGCTCATACTTGCATGCAGGCATCTTGTTTGGATCCTGCATCCCCCTCCTTACTTTACTGTGAACAGGCTGCTGCATAAGTTAGGAGCAGGTAGTCGGGACAGGCAGGAGGAGAATGGAGGCTGCTGAGACTGGAAACTCAATCCCGTCATGGGGAAGAGCATTTCCAGACAGCTTCTATGTCCAGCAGCAGCAGTCCTCTTCCTCCTGCCTGTGTTACTGAACCTCCCTCCACTGCCATCCTGCTAAGAGGCCCCCTGTTTGAGAACCAAGCTGCTAGCATGTGAGAAGTTCAGATAAAACTGTAAATGATGAGTTTATTTACTGTGTCTATCTATATACACTGCCTGTCCCAAAACAAAAGTCGCCACCTGGATTTAACTAAGCAAATAGTTATGAGCCTCCTATTGGATAATTATTGCACGGGCGATTATCTTTCAGCTGACAATAAGTTATTTAACCCCAACTGGTGCAATGAGTTGCTTCTCATTTCTTAAACAACCATGTCGAAAGACACATCTTGTGGTCGTGGAAAAGATGTTAGTCTGTTTGAGAAGGGTCAAATCATTGGCATGCATCAAGCAGAGAAAACATTTAAGGAGATTGCAGAAACTACTAAAATTGGGTTAAGAACTGTCCAACACATTATTAAAAACTGGAAGGATAGTGGGGACCCATCGTATTCGAGGAAGAAATGTGGCCGGAAAAAATCCTGAGTGATCATGATCGGCGATCACTTAAACGTTTGGTCAAATCAAATTGAAGAAAAACAACAGCAGAACTCAGGGTCATGTTTAATAGTGAAAATAAGAGCATTTCCACATGCAAAATGCGAAGGGAACTCATGTATAGCCGTAAGAAAACCACTAATCAATGAGGCAAACCAGAAAAAAAGGCTTCAATTTGCTAGGGAGCATAAAGATTGGACTCTGGAGCAATGGAAGAAGGTCATGTGGTCTGATGAGTCCAGATTTACCCTGTTCCAGATTAATGGGCGCATCAGGGTAAGAAGAGGGAGCAGATGAAGTGATGCACCTATCATGCCTAGTGCCTACTGTACAAGCCTGTGGGGGCAGTGCTATGATCTGGGGTTGCTGCAGTTGGTCAGGTCTAGGTTCAGCAACAGTATATGCTCCAAGAATGAGGTCAGCTGACTACCTGAACATACTGAATGACCAGGTTATTGCATCAATGGATTTTTTCTTTCCTGATGGCACGGGCATATTCCAAGATGACAATGCCAGGATTCATCGGGCTCAAATTGTGAAAGAGTGGTTCAGGGAGCATGAGACATAATTTTAACACATGGATTGGCCACCACAGAGTCCAGACCTTAACCCCATTGAGAATCTTTGGGATGTGCTGGAGAAGGCTTTGCGCAGCAGTCAGACTCTACCATCATCAATGCAAGATCTTGGTGAAAAATTAATGCAACACTGGATGCAAATAAATCTTGTGACATTGCAGAAGCTTATTGAAACAATGCCACAGCGAATGCGTGCCGTAATAAAAGCTAAAGGTGGTCCAACGGAATATTAGAGATATTAGAGTGTGTGACCTTTTTTCTTTTTGGGACAGGCAGTGTATGATCTATTAGACATTTATGTGATATGTGCGATGTGAGATCTATTAGACATTTATGTGATATGTGCTATATGAGATAGATAGATATCAGAGATGGTCTTCATGCACATGACTGCGTCAGATTTACAAAATACGGATATCGTCTGTGTGTTATGCATATTTCTCACTCCAACAGAATATCCTATTCCTTCCACAATATGGAACAGAACACATTCTATAATTTGCAGAGCTGACACCCACCTCCACTGCTGCAGAAAATCATAATACACACCTATGTTGCTGCAGAGCCCCATTATACACAACTCAGCTGCTGCAGAACCTCATAATACACACCTCAACTGTTGCAGAACCTCATAATACACTCCTCAGCTGCTGCAGAACCTCATAATACATGCCTCAGCAGCTGAACTATGTAATGTGAATTTGGGGTGGGGGGTCCTGGCCCTGATCACAGCTTGTAAACACTTTTGTGTCGCTGAACAGGAGAACAATGTACCACAACTCTAGAGTCTGTTAAATATTCTTGATGGTCTTTTGTTGTCAAGAGGGGGTTCTGATTTGCCTTGCAGCAATCCGGATTGCCTCTCCTGCATAAATCTATACTCAGGCAAGGAGTCCATTATTGTGCGTTTCAAGCTGGAAAGCAGACCCCATCAATAAACAACAGAGTAAAATATATATTATTGATATTACTGATATCCAAGCCAGATTGTTAACATCATAATCATAAGATTACTAATAGGAAGTGTGGAGTGTATATATGGATGCCAGTTTATTAATTAGGAGGGAATCATGGGAAATTAGCTAGCTTCTAAATAAAGTCTACCAAAAAAACCTTGCCTATCAATAACCTTATTATGAATCTATCATGGGTCGATAGATGTAGGTCCCATTATAGGTGAAGCTTTATTAATACACTGTATTTTGTTGTTTACTCTTTTATCTATCAATTGGGTCTGCATTCCAGCTTGGAACGCACAATAATTGACGCCTACCCTGAGTAGAGATCTTTTAAGCAGGACAGAGTATAGAATTTTAATGCAGGAGAGGTGATCCTCTTGCGTTCTGCTTTGGAACGCATCATCTAACTATATATTGACCACACAGGCGCTGGTAGGGAGGCATCAACATCCGCGTCAACTTGTGGAGGTTGGCAGGAGCTGCTTTGCGCTCCAGGTTGGAAAGCATCACATATAAGGAAGTAACAAATGTTATTAACAATGATCGATGGTGCAACTGACATCTCAGGACATGCATTTCACATTGGAACGCATGTAGATTACTCTCATATCAATGAGTGGATATGGAAATCATGTCATCATGCATTCCAGCGTGGGACGCACAATTACCGATCAGGGATATGTGGGTATATATAACGCACACAGACCACAGCAATCTTTACTGCCTGGATATCTAACTCCTTACCATAGGATCTGCAACATTTAACTTTTAAAAAGTTTGCTTTAAAAGGGAACCTGTCACCAGTTTTATGGTGTCCTAACTAAGGGCAACATAAATAAGTGACTGATTCTCTTAGCAAAATGCTGGGTCACTTTCTTTAATTGACCCAGTCAATCTGCCAACATCTTGTATTGAAAAGCTCCAGCTGATAATGATGAGTCCTGAATATTCATGAGCTCCTGACTCTCCCCGCCTACCTGCTTCTGAGTGACAGTTTTTTTTTCATATGAATCAGCAGCAGGTGGGCAGAGGAGTGGCTACAGCTCTGAATTAAATATACGCTGGACTCAATGACATCACGCTGTGTATATTATGAGGTAACCATCTGTCACACCAGTAAGTGAATACATCTAAGGCACTTTTTAGTAGTTGATGATTGTATATAATTAGTTAGATTATAATCAAATATACACATGACAGGTTCCCTAGTCTGCCATATTGATTAAACAGCTCGAGCAGACGCGGGAAGGCCTCCAGAGGGTTTGTGACCATGACCAGGAGATCGTCAGCAAAGGCAATATTTGTATGTCTGGTTTTCCAATCTTTTGCTGTAACCCCTCGTATATTCGGGTGTTCTCTTATGGCCTGAAGAAGGGTTTCCATCACTAGCACATATAAAGGTGGTGGACAGAGGGCACCCCTTTCTTGTGCCATTTTTATGGGGAACGAGTCTGATAATATTCCACCCACTCTAACTTTGGCACTCGGATCACTATAAAGTGACATGATCGCCTGGTTGAAATTTTCTGGGATACCGAATCTCGATAATGCCTTTTGCATAAATTCCCAGCTGACCCTATCGAAGGCCTTCTCTGCGTCAACCCCCAACAAGACCAAAGGCTGTTTCGTTCTCTGGGCCATTTGGATAATTGTAAGTAATCTGCAGAAGTTGTGGTTTCCCTCCCCACCTGGGACAAACCCCGCTTCTTCAGGGTGTATTAATTTAGGTATATATGTCTTCAACCTTAAGGCCAGTAGTTTCACCCATACCTTAACATCCACATTAAGAAGCGAGATAGGCCTATAACTCCTGCACAATTTGGGGTCTTTGCCTCTTTTTGGTAGAATAGTTACCGTTGCTTCTAGAGATTGTTTGTGAAAGGGGGAACCTGACATAAGTGCCCTGCACCAGTTAGTGATTTGTGGCAGTAGGTCTGACATGAATTTTCTGTAATATCCCACTGGGAAACCATACGGACTATTCCCTAACGGCATAGAGTTGACTACTTTCTTAACCTCTTCTTCTGTAATTGGCTTAAGCAGGGACTCGGCCTTATCCCTAGACAGGTAAGGCAAGTGTAATTTGCCCAAGAATTTGTCTATCTCAGATTGCAAGTCCTGTCCCAGAAGCTTCCCCGGTTTTTCCAACCCATACAATTCCTGGTAAAACTCTTTAAACACTTTTGCTATGTCTCTTGTTTTTGTGACCACCTCACCCTTCTTTGAGTTGATTAAGGCTATGAATGTGGAGCCCCTTCTTTGTTTTATGAGCTTGGTAATGAGTTTACTTTCCTTATCCCCATGAGCATAAAAGCGATATTTTGAGTACTGATAAGCTTTCGCATTACATACATTAAGGTGATCATTCAGCTCCCTTCTCAATGGCATCAGCTCCTCGTGTGCCTGGTTAGCTTTAGATCTTTTATGCAATGATTCTATAGTTGATATTTGGTTGAGTTGAGTGCTTTTTGTCTATCTTTTTTGATTTTGCTGCCAAGGGCTATGAGCTCTCCTCACAATACTACCTTATGGGTTTCCCAAACTGTTATCTCTGATGTATCCTCTGGTTTGTCTAGTATAGGTGACAACACAACATTCAGGTCTCCTCAGGGAATTTTTCAACCATCTCTGTTGGCCCTTGTTTGGGCCATATAAGCTAGCTAGTGTCACTATGTTACCACCTATTTTCCATTTTACAAATATATAGCGACCTTCTGGGTCTGTCTGTGTGAGTATATGTACAAAGGGCACATGCCTGGCGATTGCAACCCCCACACTACGCAATGCTTTTGCGTAAGAACTATGGTACCAAGAACCACAATATGCCTTGGGCAGGGGTGGAACATATCCCACTTTGAAATGCGTCTCCTGCATGAAGCATATTTCCGCCCCAGCTTTTTTCAGAAGGCGTATCACTTGAGATCGTTTCTGCGGGGTATTTAGGCCCCGGGCATTAAACGTTACACATTTAATGGAGGCCATCATATCCATCCTTAAAGCTAGTCTGAGTCATATTGCTCAAGGAGGGGAGCGCGATTCCCGCAATGGACTCGTTCGTGTGAAACAGCACTAAGGTTTATAAGGTTTTCTGCAGAAACCGGCGGGAGATGTTAGTGAGGTTGTCAGGTGGTGCTGCAGCACCCGCATCAGGGTAATCCCCTACCTCCATATCATCAGCAGTTTTCCGCTCTGGATGCTCTTCATGCACCATCTTGCTGACCCCAGCCGGAGATGCTGTGTTTTTCCTGTAAAGGAATTTGTCCATGTCTGTAGGGCTTTTGTCTTGTTTTGCCTGGTCAACTTTGTCTCTGTCTGTCTCTGCCAATTTTGAACATTCTGTGGCCGTTATAGCTGCAAAATAAACAGGTCTGTAGGTCTGTGCAGAGAGGAGCTCACACACAGGAGTCCGCCTTGCTGAGCAGTCAGGCTCCGCCCCCCGCATCGGGAGTACTTTAACAAAGTTGGCACTACATTTCACTACGGCACTGGAGAACTATTAGAGTCTTTTAGGTGACAGTATAAGGGTCTATCCACAGATAAGTGGGGTTATCCCTTTTCAGGGCAGGTGCTTTGCTTTTAGGCAGGGATAGCCTTAGGAGCTCAACAGGAAAAGCTTTAAACCGATCCCAACATCTAGATGGCCTCATCTGGACCGTAATCCTATACAGCATAGTAAATTAACTATGCACTTCATATGATAATATGATTATTTTCAATGATATCTGTTGTGTTGTAGCCTTAGACAAGACCCTTTGTAACACAGTAACATGGTTTATAAGGCCGAAAAAAGACATTTGTAAATCCAGTTCGGCCTGTATCCTGCAAGTTGATCCAGAGGAAGGCAAAAAAAAAAGAAACTGTGAGGTAGAAGCCAATTTTCCCCACTTAAGGGGAAAAAAATTCCTTCCCGCCTCCAATCAGGCAATCAGAATAACTCCCTGGATCAACGACCCCTCTCTAGTAGCTATAGCCTGTAATATTATTACACTCCAGAAATACATCCAGGCCCCTCTTGAACTCTTTTAGTGTACTCACCATCACCACCTCCTCAGGCAGAGAGTTCCATAGTCTCACTGCTCTTACCTTAAAGAATCCTCTTCTATGTTTGTGTACAAACCTTTTTTCCTCCAGACGCAGAGGATGTCCCCTTGTCACAGTCACAGACTAGTGATTTGTAAAGTAGCAGGACTATGTTCTCATCACGGGCATCTATGCCCCTTTTGATGCAATCCATTATCTTATTGGCCTTGGCAGCAGCTGCCCGACACTTGTTTTTACAGCTTAGTTTGCTGTTCAATAAATTTCCTAGGTCCTTTTCCATGTCAGTGTTACCCAGTGTTTTACCATTTAGTATGTACAGGTGACTTGCATTATTCCTTCCCATGTGCATAACCTTACATTTGTCAGTGTTAAACCTCATCGGCCACTTATCAGCCCAAGCCTCCAATCTATCCAGATCCCTCTGTAGCAGTATACTGTCCTTTTCTGTGTTAATTACTTTACACAGTTTAGTGTCATCAGCAAAAAGTGATATTTTACTGTGCAAGCCTTCTACAAGATCATTAATAAATATATTGAAAAGAATAGGGCCCAATACTGACCCCCGAGGTACTCCACTAGTGACATTAATAACCACCCTCTGTTTTCTATCACTGAGCCAGTTACTTACCCACATACAGACATTTTCTACCAGCCCGAGCATTCTCATTTTATATACTAACCTTTCATGCGGTACAGTGTCAAATGCTTTGGAGATTGATTCGCCGCTGTCAAGTCTAGAAGTTACCTCCTCATAGAAACTGATTAAATTAGTTTGACATGACCGATCCCTCATGAAGCCATGCTGATATGGCGTTATTTTCATTGAGGTACTCCAAGATAGCTTCTCTTAGAAAACCTTCAAACAATTTACGCACTACAGATGTTAAACTTACTGGCCTATAGTTTCCAGGCTCTGTTTTTGGACCCTTTTTTAATATTGGCACCACATTTGCTATGTGCCAATCCTGTGGAACACTCCCTGTCAGTATAAAGTCCTTAAAATATCAGAAATAAAGGGTCTGGCTATTGACATTACTTAATTCTCTTAGGATACGCTGGTGTATGCCATCTGGTCCTGGCGATTTGTCTATTTTAATCTTTTTAAGAGCCGCTGTACTTCTTCCTGGGTCAGAAAGGGCACTTTTAATGGGGAATTTACTTTTACATTCTGCATTTCATCTGACAGTTTATATTCCTCAGTGAATACAGTGGAAAGAAAAAATAGTTAATAGCTTTTCCTTTTCCTCATTGCTCTCTGTAACTCCCCCCTCATCACTCTGTAGAGGGCCGACACCTTCAGATGTATTCTTTTTACCATTTATATAATTGAAGAACATTTTACAGTTATTTTTGTTCTCTTTGGTAATTAATCTCTCGGTCTCTAGTTTGGCTGCTTTTATTTGTTTTTTACATATTCTATTTTTTTCCTTAGTTTTCCAGTGCTTCCTCGCTACCCTCCTGTTTTAGTGATTTAAATGCTTTCTGTCATTTATTGCTTTCTTTAAAGTTCTATTTATCCACATTGTTTTTTTCTTGTTCCTTAACCTTTTATTCCCATAAGGTACTGTATGTACCTCTCACAATTAGATTTTAGGAGCTTTTAAAAATATCCCATTTTGTGGCTGTATTTTTATTTTTGAGGACTTAGTCCCAGTTAGTTAGGCCTATGGCCTCTCTTAGTTGGCTAAATGTAGAAGTTTGGATATTTTTTGAAGTTTGGTATTTTTGTTCCTCCGTGAAGAAACACTCTTTTGAATGACAATTGGAAGGTTATTACTTTATGGTCACTATTTCCCAGGTGTCCCCCAACCTGCACATCTGTTGTTCTGTCAGGTCTATTGGTTAAGGCCTCATGCACACGACCGTTGTTGTGTTCCGTTCCGCAAAATGGGGTTCCGTGATCCATTTTTGCTTCCGTGTGTCTTCCTTTATTTTTGGAGGACCACCAGACATAAAGGAAGGTAAAAAAAAGTCTAAGACAGGTTTGCCATGCAAATGATAGGAATAAAACGGACGCGGATGACAATCTTGTGTGCCTCTGCGTTTTTTAGCGGTCAAATTGACTTAAATGGGTCCGCAAACCGTTTTCTGCAGACAAGAAAAGGAGAGGTTCGATTTTTTTGAAAGACTGGAACCACGGACGCGGATGGCAAACTGTGCACTATCCGCATTTTCAATGGCTCCATAGAAATAAATGGGTCCACATCTGAAACGCTAAAATCGGCGGAACTGATGCGGAGACAAACAACGGTCGTGTGCATGAGGCCTAATACCAAGTCTAGTATGGACGTCACTCGTGTTGGGCCCTGAACCAGTTGGGAAAGGTAATTGTCTTTGGTCATTGCCAAGAACCTGTTTCCTTTATGAGATATACAGGTTTTTATGGTGTTAATTTTTCGGTATAAGTAACATAATATCTTTATTTTCTGGGTCACTATGATTACAGCGATACCAAATACATACATTTTTTTTCCCGTTTTACTACTTTTTTTTACAATAAACCCCCCCTTTTTTTTTTCTTTTAAAGAAACATTTTTTTTTTGCATTGCCGCGTCCCAAGACTCATAACTTTTTTATTTTTCTTTCTATGGAGTAATGTGAGGGCTTGATTTTTTCGGGACGACTTGTATTTTTCATTGGTATCATTTTAAGGTAAATGGCGCTTTTTGATCGCTTTTTATAAATAAAAAAATTTGATGGCAACTAATAATAAATTTGCAATTGTCTTTTTTTTTTTTTTTTTTTTTAAAAGGCATTTACCGTAGGGGATTTACGTGATATTTATGTAGCCTGAAATAGTTAAAAAGGCAGCTCTCACCTGCTTCCTGCTGTGCAGAGCACGAACAACAGCCCCTGGGTTTGGTTGTTCAAACAATAGTCCAAAAACACACTTGGAAATCCAGTTCTTGATCCAAAAGCAGGGAAACTTTATTTCAGCGGTTTAAAAACAGTTACAGGAAATGTAGTATAGTTACACGTTTCAGACAACCTATTTTGGGTCCTTCATCATGACTGGGCAGCCGTAAAAAAGCGTTAGCCCAGCCTAAGGCCCCATAGTGACTGCCGTAAAAAGGCGTATGGGTGGTCACTAAGGGGTTAAGGTCTGAGACCTCAACGGGTTCCCATATTTTTGCAACATACTACCTTCCTTTTTTCACAGTAAGATTGTACAAAACCAAAAAATAATACAGTGATATTGTTTAACCCCTTCCCAACAGCTGCCGTGCGTGTACAGTGCAGCTAAAAGTGACTTCCCAACAGCTGTCATACATATACATGATCGGACGGGTGCAGAAAGTGCACCTGCTCGATCAGCAGGGGTCTAGCTGTTCATGACAGCCAAACCCCTGCTGCATCCGCCGGCAACGGTGAAAACACAGATGCCAGAGCATTAACCCTTTGTATGCCATGGTCAACGCTGACCGCTGTATGCACAGGGTTTGTCGAGGGAGGGATCTCCCTCTGCGAATCCATCAGGTCCCCATGCTGCAGTGGCGGGGACCCAATAACTGGTAAAGCAGCCTAATGCCTATCCCCATGGTGGGTCTCATAGGCACTCTGTCAGTGTATTACATTGACTGGCAATGCATTACAATACACAAGAAAAAGTGTTTTTAAAAAAAGTTATTAGGTATCGTAATGACCGGCTCTATAAAATTTATCTACTCCATCATATGAACGCTGTAAAATAAAATAAAAAAATAGCCACTTTTTGGTTACTTTGCCTTACAAAAAGTGTAGTAGGAAGTGATCAAAAGTATGATGTACCCCACAATAGCAGCACCGAAAATGTCACCTAATCCTGCAAAAAAAGGACAGCTACACAGGAGGACTGGCAGAAAAATATGGCAAAATGGGAACAACAAAAACTGCATTTAAAAAAAAAAAATGCTTTTGTTGTGTAAGATTGCAAATAAAAAATAGACCTATTAGGTATTGCTGGTGTCCATAATGACCTGCTATATAAAAATATCTAATGGTTTACCCTGTCAGATGAATGCTGTAAAACAGAAATCTAAATTGTGTCAATTTTTGGTGTCGCCTTGCCTTACAAAAAGCACTATGTACCCCAAAATGATACTAAGGAAAAATGTAAAATCAGCAAAAAAAAGTGAAATTTTGAAACTTCGCCTCCATTTTTCTTCAATTCTTGTGATATATGTAAAGAGTAGTTATAAACAAGAATGCTCAGCCAAATACCTGTTCGGCTTGAGCATCGCTACGGAAGAATAATTTGGGTGCTTGAATACAATTTAATACAATGGAAGTCAATGGGAGACAACCAGGCACCCCCTGCTTGGAAGATATTAGGGTGTCTGGTTAGAAATTGATGGAAGCCCCATCAAAATGGTTTGGCAACAGCATTAAGAGGATAGCTGGATGCATCTTAGACTCCTATTAAGTACAACATACAATAGACAACCACACAAAGGCTATATGCCAAAAGCCAGACATGTACAAGCCATCCATCTATCCATGAGAGAGATAACAGCCAGCATACCTTACAACAGCAGCCTTGTGCACTATGAGATATTCCAAACCAGCTCTCATCTGACTGAGAACCAGTAAACCTCAAAGTTATTTGGCATCTGTTGGATGGCTTGGGTGGACCTGCACACCTAGATCAATATCATCAGGGCGACAAAAAGTTTTCCAATTGTCCTAACATAATATTCAATAACCTTTCTATAAAGTTTTGTCATGTAAAAACTCATGCAAATGAGCAGAATCTGCCTTGTTTTTCAGCTGTCATAAGACTATGAAAACCAATAGATGACGCTATGGAGTTATGAACAGTGCCCTCTATTGGTTTTACAGTCTTATGACAAGTCTAATATTCTTGTCAGAAGACTATGAAACCAATAGAGGGCGCTGTTCATAACTCAATAGCGCCCTCTATTGATTTCATAGTCTTCTGACGAGAAAATTACACTGATTCTTATGACAAGCTTATTAGCCTTTTGCATGGAAAATTTGCAATTAGAATATTTGCGATCTACACTAGGATAATATCTGACACTGGGAAAGCTGGGTAATAACTTGCGATCTACACTGAGTTATTACCCAGCTTTTCCAGTGTCAGATATTATCACTGACTTACTACATAATTATTACATGATATTTGCTATATTGCTATATATTCTTTTTTTAGAATATTACGAATATTCTAAAAAAGAATATTATGTAATAATTATGTAGTAAGTCAATGATAATATCTGACACTGGAAAAGCTGGGTAATAACTCAGTGTAGATCGCAAGTTATTACCCAGCTTTCCCAGTGTCAGATTTTATCACTGAGTTATTACCCAGCTTTCCCAGTGTCAGATAGCGAATATTCTGATCGCAAATTTTCCATGCAAAAGGCTACACTAATAAGCTTGTCATAAGAATCAGTCTAATATTCTTGTCAGAAGACTATGAAACCGATAGAGGGCACTACTGAGTTATGAACAGCGCCCTCTATTGGTTTCATAGTCTTCTGACAAGAATATTAGACTTGTCATAAGACTGTAAAACCAATAGAGGGCGCTGTTCATAACTCCATAGCGCCATCTATTGGTTTTCGTAGTCTTATGACAGCTGAAAAACTAGGCAGATTCTGCTCATTTGCATGTCTTTCCCATATGTCCATGTTTACGCAAATGAGTTTTTACATGACAAAACTTTATAGAAAGGTTATTGAATATTATGTTAGGACAATCAGAAAACTTTTTGTCACCCTAATGATATTGATCTAGGTGCGCAGGTCCACCCAAGCCATCCAACAGATGCCAAACAACTTTGAGGTTTATTGGTTTTCAGTCAGATGAGAGCTGGTTTGGAATAGCTCACAGTGCACAAGGCTGCCATTGTAAGGTATGCTGACTAAGCCTGTCATCTGTCTCATGGATAGATTGATGGCTTGCATATACCTGGTTTTTGGCATATAGCTATTGTGTGGTTGGCTATTGTATGTCATAGATAATAGGAGTCCAAGACATATCCAGCTATCCTCTTAATGCTGTTTCTAAACCATTTTAATGGGGTTTCTCTATTTTTAACCTTTTATTGTGAACCAGACACCCTCTTCTCTTCCGAGCAGGGGGTGCCTTGTTGTCTCCCAATGACTTTGCACGATCAAGCACACAAATATAGCAATGTGTTCAGGCCGAATACTTTGGTGCTCGCTCATCACTAGTAAAGAGTTAACAATGCTTGTAAAATCAATTTTGAATAACTGGGTGGTTTCTACTACATAAGCCCCACAAAGTGACTTTAAACCTGAGTTGTGTCCTTAAAAAATCTCATGGCTTGGATAAGTAAAAGCATTCCAAAGTTATTACCACATAAAGTGACACATGTCCGAGATGCAAAAAATGACTGTGTCCTGAAGTGGTTAAAACATTGAAAAATGTGTTTCATCTTTAACTTTATGACATTTGGAGATCATTTCATCTTCAGCTTGCTTAACTGTTAAAAGTAAGAATAATTTTGACCAGAGATGCCCAAACTTTTACATGCCACTGTAGATATGTTTAGAAAGGTCTTCCTAGTCCCTATATAGCAGTTATGGATGGTTCCCTTTAAGGTGTTCAATCCATTCCTAAGAAACCACTTACTGACATGATGTACACGAGACCGAGTGCTTGTACCTGTGGAAGACTCTCTTGGCGTGCTTCGTAACTCTAGGTATTTTACACCATCTGCAGCAAATTCTTTAATCACATCCTTGGTAACCTACATCATAAAATACGTACAGTTACAATCAGGACATCTTCATTTTAAAAGGGCATCTGTAGGCAGATTTGTACCTATAAAACTGGCTGATCGGTTACATGTGCTCTTGACAGCTGAAGACATCCGTGTTGGTCCCATGCTCATATGTGTCCACATTGCTGAGAATAATGATGTTTTACTATATGCAAACGAGCCTCTAGGAGCAAAGGGGGCATTGCCATTACACCTAGAGGCTCTGCTCTCTCTGCAACTGCTGCACCCTCTGCACTTTGATTGACAGGGCCAGCCAGTGAAATAGTCATGATCCAATTCGCCTACATCGCTCCAGCTGAACTACCATAACCAGGTACTGCCGAATCTGACATCATCAGCCACGTGGGACGCCACTGTGAGCTTTAGTCAGACGGCAATCGCAAGTGTGATTATTGTTCTGCCATACAGGGGATATTTGTTGAATATATTGTAATGATCGAATGAAATAATCTAAAGGAACTTATCGAATTTAGTCCGGACATTTACTTGAATATTCGAATAGTTATCCGACATAAAATACCTCTCGATTTTCTCCACACTCTCGATTATTTAATATCGAACTGCTATCGATTTTAGATTTATTAATTCAGGATACATTTACTATTCCGAGTTTTACAAAGCACCCATTGTACTTTATTGTATGGTCAGCCATCTATGATGCTATTTATGATACTATTTTTATTCTGAATATTTTATTCATTTTGTTTTATTGCTCTACTGTATTTTAATAATTGATCTGTATTTTGGTGTAATAAATATTATCATTAGCAATTATTGAGTCAGCCTCTGTGTGGTCCAGGTGGAGAGTGCTCAGCCTCTCTATATATTCGAAATCGTCATCATGCCTGGCCCTGACTTCTCCTAAAGTCAAAGTGAAGAGGGCTGTTCACTGCCAAACCTTATTGACTGTAATGGGGTTCGGCCAGTTTCTGGCATATGTGTTGGGTTTCGGCCAGACAAAAACTGGTGCAAACACCAGTTTTTGTCTGGTCCAAACCCAGAGACCGAATCCCATCACAGTCAATGGGGTCTGGTAGTGAATGACACATAGGGGCACATTATTTAAGACCGGTGTTTTAGACTCCGGTTTTAATAAGGCCCTGTGCTAGCGGTGGAACTGCCAAAGGTATGTGGAGGCGCCGTTCTCTACATAACTTCGGCGGATCCACCGGCACTTCTAAATGTAAGGCAGCTTCCTAGAAACAGGCATAGAAAATGGTAATTGGGATGGACTGGCCTTCCCTGCCCACACTACGCTCAGAGTGAGTGGGAAAAAGTCGCAGATTGTGGCGCAAAGGACCTTTGAGCTGCAATCTGCACCAGAAATACGCCTAGTGTAGACATATTTCTGTTTAATAAATTACCCCCATAGTTTTACCGCAGGTGTGGGACTAGTCTTATGTGTATGACCAGCCTCTGTGCAAACTGTACCAGAGCCCTACATTTAAAGTATATGCTGGAAAAAGTTCCCTGTGTATATACGTCAAACATATCCATTGAGCTCCATTGACCAGACTGAAGCCAAAGAGGTTCCTTTTGGCCTTGGTTGTCAGGCTGTTATACACTGGCATACATTTTTTCATCACTGTACCATGCAGTATATTTTATTGCACCTTATGGGAAACGGTCAACATTGGCATATGTTGGAGCCTTCCATCAGAGGTGCAAGTTAGAAAGTCCCAATGTGCACTGAGCCTTAAAGGGAACCTGTCACCGGGATTTTGTGTATAGAGCTGAGGATATGGGTTGCTAGATGGCCGCTAGCACATCCGCAATACCCAGTCCCCATAGCTCTGTGTGCTCTTAATGTGTAAAAAAATTATTTAATACATATGCAAATTAACCTGAGATGAGTCCTGTCCCTGACTCATCTCACGTACAGGACTCCTCTCAGGTTAATTTGCATATGGATCAAATGGTTTTTTTACACAATAAAAGCACACAGAGCTAAGGGGACTGGGTATTGTGGATGTGCTAGTGGCCATCTAGCAACCCATGTCGTCATCTCTATACACAAAATCCCGGTGACAGGTTCCCTTTAAACTCCATGCATGGGCAGAACGGTGGCTCAGTGTCTTGCAGCGCTGGGGTCCTAGGTTCAAATATTGACCAAGGACAACATCTGCATGTAGTTTGTATGTTCTCTCTGTGTTTGCGTGGGTTTCCTCCGGGTACTCCGGTTTCCTCCCACACTCCAAAGACATACTGATAGGGCTCTTAGATTGTGAGCCCCACTGGGAACAGCGAGTGGTGCTAATATCTGTAAAGAGCTGTGGAATATGTCAGCACTAGATAAGTGAGTAAATTAATTAATAAACATGACCGTATTATATAATGATTTAGGATATTGCAAATTCCAGTCTCACTGCTGATCTACTGAAGTGTTATCACATAATGCGGTGACTACAGGTCAGTAGACCCGGGTGAGACTGGAATTCACATCATTACAGTGTATTGAGTTCAGTTGACAGGGGCAGTATTCAGGCCGGGAAATATCGCTGACTCATGGACCATGTTTCCCGGAAGGTATAGGCTCACCTGAAACTAGCATAAGAGCACATTCTAAAGTCTGCTAGTGTTTTGCAGTCCACAAAACACACACACCCGCCATGTGCATTCCGCATTTTTCACACCGCACATGGCCGGTCCTGTGATAGAAATGCCTATTCTTGTCTGCGGGCAAGAATAGGACATGCTCTTACTTTTGCGGGGCCGCGGAACAGAACTATGGATGTGGACAGAAGTGTGAATGGACCCCAAGTGAAAGGAAACAATACATTGAGCCCAGCTAGCCCTACAGGGCATTCGGTCTGTGCTAACAGTAAATTAGCTGGTGATGGACTCCTTTTAATGCACAGTTTCGGTTATGTCACCTCTTAATGACAGAAGAAACTTACCAGTAATATATCTTCAGCTGAATCTGTGATCTGGTGAATTATTCGGAACATCTCAAAACATCTGGATATAACAGGAGATGAAAGGCAGAAGAAAGGTCGTCACTTGCAGTAACAAGTTGTATTAAATACAATAACGCCTAAGGATGCAATAATGCAGAACGGAATAATTACCAAAGAAACGGCATCCTTGGAAAAAATGTAGCCTATCCCTAGATTCCAATATGATATGGAGAAGAGGAATATGAGCTGAGGTGTCAGGGACATATACTGTACCATCAAGTAAAGGGGCTTAGAATAGCCCTCCGCACAAGGCTAGGTTCATCTGTGTTGTTCATTTCCATTGTTCTGCTCTGTCATTTTGATGGCAATGACAGGTCTGTCACATGATGGACACCAGTGGCTCCTAATAAACCCAATTGGATTTCCATCATGGTGTCTTTCATTTTCCTAGACATCCCTGCTGATCAGCTGTGTGAAAGGGCTGCGATACCAGTGCCAGCACTGCACCCTCCCTAAATGTCTACCTCGAGCCATCTACTGGCACGTCCTCTACTTATTAGCAGCAATTCAGTCTATTGCAGCTTTAGCACCCTGACGCAATTCACTCTACACTGTGACTGTGCAGGTAGAAAGGCCGAGGTTTACAATGAAGAAGCGCCCGTGTATCATACTTACCAACATATTAGTTGGTACATTAGGGTATCTACGTCCAAATAAGGAACGCCTACTTATAGGCATGGTTGGCATTGGTTCCACCCATTTTCATCCCAGCACAGACCAAATTTGCGGGGACTGTTCTTAAAATTAAGGGACAATCCTTGCAAATTCGAGACAGTTGGCAACTATGTTGTATGCACTGTAAATCAGAAGCCGGGCAGAAGGGTACAGCAGCACGTCAAGAGGGCAATATGTGGATAGAAGATGGACTGCACATACAGCTGTCCTATTATGCCCTTTTGGGTAGCAGTCCAGCTACAGAATATAGCATCTATACACAGACATCGATGGCAGTGAATGAGATTCGCTTGTCACGTGACAATTTCTTTTAAAAGGGCTCCATTCATGCCACCTGACTTGTACAGTGCAAGTCATCCCCACAACCTATGTGCCAATGTTCATCAAACTTGAAAATAGAAACTTGTCACATCTCATGTGATAGACTCGATGCTCTTACTCTTCTAGAGTCCGCTTCTCTCCTTTCTCTATCATGGTCATTCCATTCTGGATTTGTAGGTGGGGTTTCTGGGCCATGAGCTTTTTCATGGTGGCAGAACTTATTGAACCATTCAGGTGGGCATGCAGCTCCTACAAGAGACAAGACAATGATTGAATTTTACGCATTCTAGAAACATCCTTCCGCCCATAGTGGTTACTCCAACATACAGCACTCCCATGTTCACTGACCACAAGTAGACGCACATGTTGCCTTCTGCCAAACCCAATGCATAATGGACACCAGTGGCACCTGACAGGTTCCCTTGGCTTATAATGGGGTCTATTAGGTTCTGCCGAGGTGTCCATTATTACAATGGGAAAATTAGCACAGATATGAATACAGTTTTTGTGTGCTTTTAGCCAAAATAATAGAGGGTGCAAAAATGCCAAGTTTCAATCGTTATACTTTCCCTTTTAGCATTTACTCCTAGGTCCCCGAGTCCTTTGTACATATGAAGTACTGGTGCACAGATGTGACCATGGCTCCATTCACTACGTATGGGACTAACCAGTACTGGATATCTCTGGCACTTTCACAGAACTGACTGGAGTGGTGGCTATGCTCGAGCACCACCACTCCGAGAGTCAAACCCTACTATCTATATCTCCAATAATACCATTTGGACTCTCTAAAGAGGGCCTGTTAGCAGGATCAACCCAAGCATACAGTCTGGTAGGGTTTCTCCTGCTGATTAAACAGATTATATATATATATATATATATATATATATATATATATAAAATTTATTACCCAAATCTGTTTGCCATTGCAGAGATATCTTAGCTTAAATTAATATGTTAATTATAGCCTCAGTGACACAGGGGCATGCCCTAGCCCGCTGCACCGCAGTTCCTCCACTAGCCATGCCCTCCTTCCCTTGACACAGACACTTGTCTGGCCCTGTAATGCCATGCATGCGTCAGATTCTGAAACTGGTGGAGGTGCAGTATTCTACTTTGGGTATCCCCGATGTACTGTGGACGTGCTGATTAAAGAATCTGAGGCACATGCACAGGATGACAGGACCAAGCAAGGACACAATGAACATGCCTGGGCCTGTAAGCCGAGGGAATTGGACGTGGCTCAGTAGGAAAATTGGAGGAGCTGTGGCGCAACGAGGGGCTAGGGCCTGCCCCTTGGTGCACTGAAGCCCTAATTAGCATATTACTTAAAGCTAATATATCTCTACAACCGACCTACAGATTTGAGGTGATACAGTTATCGGTTTAATTAGCAGGATCAACTCTATTAGACTGTATGTTTGGTTTAACAGGGTTGACCCTGCTGACAGTGGAGGTCAGATCTGTCAGCAGCCGAGCCAAGTAGCTGCCCCGATATGGCTGTTTAGAGCCTGCAATACAAAATGCAATGTCAAAAATAATAAATTATAGTGATATATTCTTTTAGATTATTAACCAATTGTTTAGGCAGGCAGTTATCAATATCTGAACAGTGGGGGGTCTCGATTGTGGGGATTGCCGGGTGTCGGACCCCTGAGGATAGGTCATCAATATATACTGCCTAACACAAACTGTGGAGGCTTATTTCTAGCCAACCTATGTGGCCGGCCTCCGTATCAGAGAGAACATTCATGTTATCTGCAGACCATCTGTACTGAGAGTTTAGGTCATGTATGATCTCCAAGGGCAGAGCGTGAAGACCTCACAGTACCTACGTCATCTATAGGTTTAGGACATATGCACACATCTATGTTGTTAACAGATAACACACTGCTTCATTTCCCATAGTCTGCCAGATCATCTATACGTGTGAAAGGACTCTTAGGATAACTAGCAAAAAATGGCACAAAAACTGCACCGCCACAGGGTCCGAGTTACTATAGGGAAAAATCTATGGGGGTCATTTATTATGACTCCCTACACGGTGTTTGGCATGAAAAAGTCTCACAGCCCTGTTTGGTGACCTTTGAAATGTCTGTGTGCCTAAATTTGGGGTGGCAGGGGTTTCCTGGCGTAAATGACAATTAAAGGGGTTGTCCAGGCTTTTAATATTGATGACCAATCCTCAGAATAGGTCATTTATACCAGATAAGTGGGGGTCCGACCCCTGCCGATCAGCTTTATGAAGGGAAGGTGCGTGCAGTGCGCACATGCAGTCACCCCTCTCTCTTCCTGCTTGTCATAGACACCGCAGCAGCGAGCAGGGAGACAGCACGCGCGCACCTTACCTTCATTCAGCTGATCGTGGGGTGTCCAACCGCTGCCGATCTGATCAGGGGCTGGAGTAGATTTCAATCCAGGGGCCCGGACTGGTAGAGTCATCATTTGAGCACATCCTCTGGCAGTGCAGCGGATCGTTTAGTGATCGCATTTCGAGTCCATTACAGACCCCTGATAGGAAATAACATGGTGACATGGTGTGAAACGTGTTACTGATATGCCTGATGTCTCCACCGTCTATCTGAATGGATTCTGCAGTGCAATACACATTGTTTAAATAGGCTGTCTCACTTCAGCAAATGGCATTTATTATGTAGAGATAGTTAATACAAGGCACTTACTAATGTATTGTGATTGTCCATATTGCCTCCTTTGCTGCTTGGATTAATTTTTCTATCACATTATACATTGCTCGTTTCCATGGTTTCAGACCACCCTGCAATCCATCAGTGGTGGTCGTGCTTGCACACTGTAGGAAAAAGCATCAGCCTCTCTGGTGGCCGGGACCCTGGGAGTGCACATAGGCTGGTAGATTGTAGGGTGGTCTGTAATGATGGAAACGAGCAGTGTATAATGTGATAGAAAAATTAGTCCAGCCAGCAAAGGAAGCAATATGGACAATCACAATACATTAGTAAGTGTCTTGTATTAAAGGGAATCCGTCACCAGTTTTAGCGTGTCTTTACTAAGGGCAACATAAACTAGTGACAGATCCCCTTATCAAATGCTTGGTCACTTTATTTAACTGACTCAGCAGTTTTGCCTAAACAGCCCCAGCGCAATTCCCTTTAAATTTATCTACATAATAGGTGCTATTGCTGACGTGAGACAACCCCTTTAATATGATAAGCTAACATCATTAGGACTGCAGAACAATTTTTATGAAATATATCATCACCATCACTATTACGGTAACTCCCATGTTACAGCTTAGCAGCAGGTATGAAGCCCCCCACTATCTTTAATAATATTGGGGTAATGCCCGAGAATCCCAAGAGTATAAACTCCTGATAATCATAATCAAATCCTGGACCACTGGTTGGATCAGAAGCAAATCTTCTTTTCTATGGTCAGATGGTAGCATCCAATTAGCCTTCTGGCTATTCTTAGTAGCTACAGATCAGGGCTATGCCTGGCACAGTACATCAGAACTGGAGAGTACCTGGAGGACAAAGTACTCGCAGCATTGCCGCCCTATGTGCCAGCAATGCCTGGCACAGTACATCAGCACCGGAGAGTGCCTGGAGGACAAGTACATGCAGCATTGCCCCCTATGTGCCAGCTATGCCTGGCACAGTACATCAGCACCGGAGAGTACCTGGAGGACAAGTACTCGCAGCATTGCCCCCCTATGTGCCAGCAATGCCTGGCACAGTACATCAGCACCGGAGAGTACCTGGAGGACAAGTACACGCAGCATTGCCCCCTATGTGCCAGCTATGCCTGGCACAGTACATCAGCACTGGAGAGTACCTGGAGGACAAGTACACGCAGCATTGCCCCCTATGTGCCAGCAATGCCTGGCACAGTACATCAGCACCGGAGACTACCTGGAGGACAAGTACACGCAGCATTGCCCCCTATGTGCCAGCTATGCCTGGCACAGTACATCAGCATATCCATTATCCATGCTATAGGCTGGTATACAGGCAGGCAGCGGGCTAGCTCTCACCACTTTGGGCAGCTCTGTGTAGAAGTCCCGGGCCCCCTCTGCAGACATCGCCTCCGTGCCCCGTCAGGTGGTGAGTGAGCAGGACCCCGGCTTCCTCCTTATACACCGCTTACAAGAGCGCCGCTCATTGGCCCCGGAGCCCGACCTCCTCCTTCTGGGCGGCGGAGCCTCCTCCCCTCCCCCTCAGCGTCTCGGCACGGGTGCCCGCAGACAGGGTCGTATGTGCCACCATACTGACTACTCATCACATACCCCTGAGGTGACTGTAATCCTTTAGAGCAGGGAGGGCGTTCTTCCATATAATACACATCTTGGCTGCTGCAGAACCTCTTTTTAATCACTGCAACATTGCTTAAATAAAATTACCATCATTCTGCTATATGATTTTGGGAAATACCACAGTACCCTCATCTCAATTATGCCCACCCCAAGGCACCTCCTTACAAAAGGGCCGCCACAGTGCCACCATTTTGCACCCTAAACAGTGGCAACCAAAATGCCTCCTGTAAACTGCCAGCCACAAATAATAGACTCTACCTGGTCACTATGCCCTGTCAGTAAGAGCCGCAGTGGCCCTGAAACCATATCTGGCGCCCACAAAAATATCCAGTCACTGTGCCCCGATATAGCATCACCCGCAAATGCCCCCATAGTGACACAGTTCACACAGGAGGCCTTCACGCAGGAAAATCCAGTCTGGATTCTGAATCTGACAAAAAGCAGCCTCTGTCCTGAATTCTCCGAGGGTCTCATTTAAAAGGACCTTTACAGGGGCACATGCAAACGGCATGGGTCCTTAGTACAATCGTTCGATTGGCACAGTGTCGACAGCTCATGCGCTGTTTACACAGGGGGTGTACTGCTGACTACTTCGCACTCCCCCTCAGTGCCACCGGTGCCCTGCGGTGAGATCGGAGCGAGGATGTGCGCTGCGTCCTCGTCTCCAGAGCAACGGGGGGCGGGAAGAACCCGGCTGCGCAGGCCTCCTTAGCATGGCCGGCGTCCTCTGCTCCCATGGTAACAGTGAGGAGTCTGAGCACCGCGGGCCCTCGGCTGTATGCGGGGGAACGAGTCGTGTGACGCTGGCCACAGGTTGCCTGTGATTAAGGTCCTACACTCGGTGTATCCTCCTCAGTGATATTTCCTGTTATTTGAATCTCGGCTCGTTTTTCATCTTTGCCCTCGCCTGCTCCTTGTGTCCAGTTGCATCTCCCGGTATTGGCTTTTGACTTGTCCTCGCTTGCTCCCTGTGTCTAGTCGCTTCTCCTGGTAGTGACTCCTGGTTAGTGTTCTGACTTGGCTTTCGCTTGCTCCCTTGTAGCGCTTTGACCTCCTGGATTTGACTTTGCTTGTTTGACTGCCTTGTGTTTGTCTCTCCCGCACTTACTCAGGTTAGGGACCGCCGCCCAGTTTCTCTCCGTTATCTAGGACAGGTAAGTGCAAGTAGGCAAGGACAGAGGTGTTGGTGGAGTCAGTTGTGCCCCCTTCCCCACCCCCTTCTCGTGACATAACCATTGCAGTAGCAGCTGAAAAGAAGAGCTATGAAACCGACAAACAAGCAAACTACTTGTGTTGTTGTTTGCCGGTATTGAGATCCGGCAGAGAATCTCAATACCGGAAAAAAATGTTTCCATTTAGTCCTCATGCATTCTGAATGGAAAGAGATACGATCAGGAGGTCTTCTGTTCCGGCAGCATTGCGTTTTGTGACTGGACACAAAACCGCTGCAAGCTACGGTTTTGTGTCCAGTCATAAATCCGGAAAAAAAAAAAAAAAACTGGATCCGGGACTGAAAACAATGTAAGTCAATAGTGACGGATACTTTTATTTTTTTAGGAGCCTAAAAAACCGGATCCCTCACCCGTTGTCTGTATGTATTTAGTGAGGGATCAGTTTCTTTCCATTTTCATTTCAAACACCCGCATCCTAATGGAACGGATGCGTCCTGATGTGCAAAATCAAATCCAGTTTAATTCCGGTATTGAGATCCTCTGCCAGATCTAAATACCGAAATGAGCAACTCAAGGGTGAAAATACCCTAAGGCAGATCTAATAACAGACCTTCCTGATCATCGGCTCCTGTAAAAGGGCCTTAAAGGGGTTATCCCATGACTACTGTAAAAAATAGAAATCAGACATCATATAGTACATGACAATCTCAAAGGGTCCATTCACACGTCCACAGAATGGGTCCGCATCCTTCCGCAAATTGAGGAACAGGTGCGGACCCATTTATTCTCTATGGGGCAGGAATGGATGCGGACAGCACAGTGTGCTGTTCGCATCCGCATTTCCGGAGCGCCCGGCTCTGGAAAAGAAAAAAGGACATGTCCCATTCTTGTCCGCAACAAGAATAGGCAGTTCTATGGGGGTGCCGGTCGGGTGTATTGCAGATCCGCAATTTGCCCTCTGACCACTCAAGGGGACAACTCAAGAGACAGCTGAAGGATGAAACTGAGCACGTGCGGCCATCTCCGTGAGAAATAAGGGGGGGGGGGGGGGGGGGACAAACAGCAGGTGGCACTATACAGATACATTTTATTGAATATCTCAGTGGCTATATTTCATGGGACAACCCCTTTAAAAGGGGTATTTTGGTTATGTACCCTATCCACAGTATAGCCCCGTGGAGGCAGTCATTTGACATGCGCTCAGCCTCTCCTTTTATTCCTATGAGAGTTCCAGAGATAGCAGAGCGCTGAACTTGAAATGACTGGAGTGGCTGCGCACACGCCCCATCAGCAGCTCCATTCATTTGGGAGGCCTCTATGGGTAGGGTCCCCTTTCTCGTGGGGGTTCCAGCGGTAGGACTCCCACCGATATTACCATGTTAACAATAATAATGAAGGCTGTCACCCCATTCCTCCTGCTGAACGTGCCCCTACGGTCTCTAAACTCCATCAGACAAAGGGATTCAAGACAAAACACATTTTACAAACAGTTGCTTTATTTGTCACTTTCTTTACATGTTATAACATTTACTTACATGTGTCCTTTGTAAGTACTGAGGGCCTGGAGTCAGTGTTACATTGGCTACAGGGGAGAGTGAATTCATAGAAACTTGTGATATTGCTGATTAAACCCGTAAAATGGAGCCAATGACAACAGCCCAAACCGCCCCATAAAAGCAAATGCTTGTGATAAATTGTTAACATGATGTTAAGAAGGGCAAAGAATAGGCTTTTAAAAAAGGGTTGGCCACCTTATGGCAAACCAACAAAAGGAAGCATACTTGCCTGCTGTAGACGCTGGTCCCAGTACCTTTGCTCCCCAGCCACCTTGCTCCGGTCTACCACTGTCAACATTTGCTTTGACACTGCTGCAGGCAATCGCTGGCCACAGCAGTGACTTGCTTCCCTTGAGTCATGTCAATTAGACATGTGACGCAAGTCACTGCTGCAGCCAGCGATTGTCTGCAGCAGCATCAAAGCAGACGTTGACAGCAGGGGACCTGAGCAAGGCAGCAGAGGCAGGGGAGTGAAGGAGCAGGTAAGTATGCTTCCCTTTACAGATCTGTCCGGGAGGGCGGTAGCCAACTCCTTCAAGTGTATCCGCCACTAAATAAATAAAACAAAACAAAAAAGGCAGCATAAATAATTTGCTGTGTAATTGATTCCACATGCACAGTAAAATCACCAGCCATGGTTAACCTAAGGCCTCATTCACCTGTCAGGGATTCACGGACAGCACACGTCCCCATTCATTTGATTGTATGTATTCACATATCAGTGTTTTAGCATGTTCTGTGGATCCGTGGCTTTAGCACGGAAGCATGCCCTTTTTCTTGTGTTTACGGATCGACCCTGTCCATTATAGTCTATGGGTCCATCAAAAAACAGACACTTAGACCAAACATGGATCCTTCACGGATCTCATCACGGACGTGTAAATGAGGCATAAATAGGAGCCGCACAGATCAGCCCCTAGTGGCGACAGTGGGTAGAACACAATTATTCAGCTCAGTAAAGCAGAAGATATTTTACAGTATATAGCACATGTCAGCATAACAAAAAGTACAGCATTTTTCATAGAAAAAAAATAAAATAAAACCATACAATAAAGATTACAGTTGGGGTTAAATTTGCTTGAGAAAGCCAACCTTAATGAAAAGGCAGAGATAGTACAGATACCGTACATTACAGAAATATACAAGCAGAACAAACAGCAGCTTGAATGTTCTGAGAAGCCAAGGCTTGTTCTCTTTCAGCATGGCCCGACGGTGCCGCTAGCCGCATGCGGCCAAGCCACGCCCACACACTTTAACCAATGGCCGCGCGATTATGCTGTAAAAGTGTGCAGCTAGTGGCTGCTGCAGGTGGGTGTAGACTGGCTGCATTCGTTCAACCGCACAGTTGGGCTGTACCCCTTTGTTTCCTGCTCCAAACTATCAAATATACAGTGAACCATCTGCAGGTCCTACGTATCCAACGCAAATTAAAAACACATCAATTAAAGTCCAAATTCCCAGTCCTCCAAAACTGAAGAGCTTTCCTAGTCCTTCTCTCCACTGGCCTAAATAAAAACGGTCCGCCCCAAAGCCGCCAAGGATGATGCTGGAAGAAAAGTACACATTTACTTTGGAAATATAAATAATATCTGTAATATAAAAGGTGTTCAGAATGTCATAGAATAAGCTATTTCAATGGAAATCATGGTCAGTATGCCACAGAACCTAAAACCAGTTATATAAAAGACAGTGGTAAAAGGATCTAGCGACCAGCGGCCATGACTTTCATTTTTCTTCTTAATTCAGCTATACGAGACATTGCATTTTCCAAGAAGAGTGGTTTTATTTTAGGAGCCATTTTGGGGTACATTAAGTGAATTAAGACTTTTTTTGGGGGGGGGGGGGAAGATAAAAAAAAATGCAATTTTAACATTAATTTTGTGGGATTTATTGTTATGACATTCACTGTGTCTTATAAGTAATATAACTTTATTCTGCGGGTCACTTTTTACACAATCTGTTTTTGTGTCGCTGCATTCCAAGACATAGCCTTATGAGGCCTAATATATTAGATTCCTCCGTAGGGATAATGGTTATCGTTATTCCTGTAGTGTGTAACAGGTATTGCTAGACAAGCGGCCTGCTTATTGTGTGATAAATATAGACTATGAACAAGAGGAAGAGTGTAAAATGGAAGTTTATTGATGTTTATGTGTGCGGTGTACAAGTGTTTGGGGTGACTTATTTGATACCGTGATTTTAGCGATGGTAATTGTCTGGCTCATAACATCAGCAGATTGCCTAATTTGGCTGGCTAAAATCACAGCCTGCTTTGCCGGGCCGAGGCATGCACACTGCAATGCACATTTTGGGCACGGCATCAATTCAACTAGTGCGCATGCGCCAGCCGGCGAAGCAGTGCGCAGGATCTCGGCCGGACCTAGGGATGATACAAGGGAATAGGAGGGCGTGCAAAGGAAGAGGGTGGGGGAGGAGTAATAGTTAAAAAGGCAGAGCAGCCTGGGCACCTACACACTGAACACCGCCCCCTGGGCACTTCCGAGTGCTCATTTGCATATGAAATAAACATAGTTTTTCCTGCTTCTGGATGTCTAAAGAAAATAACAAAAAGGTACCATTAGAATCATGTATAGGTGTGCTACAGCGCCATGTAAGTGCTGTATATGGTCATATAGTGGTGACAGACTCCCTTTAGGGTCCATTCACACGTCCTTTGTCTCTTTCCTGATCTGTTCCGTTTTTTTGCTGAACAGATCTGGACCCAGTCATTTTCAATGGGTCCTGAAAAAAAAAAAATTCGGACAGCTCAATGTCAGATTTTTTTTCAGGACCCATTGAAAATGAATGGGTCCAGATCTGTTCCGCAAAAAACTGAACAGATCAGGAAAGAGACAAAGGACGTGTGAATGGACCCTAAAGGTTATAGCTCCAGATGTAGAGGAGCTAATCCTGTAATCCTGTCTTGTTTGAAAGCTAACAATCTATATTTTAAAACAAGACATGAAGGGTTAAAGCAGCGCTCCCCCCTCCCCCTGCAGCCAGACATCTGCTCTAGTTTAACAGTTAGGTCCTTTTCTTAGGCTAGGGCTACACAACGTCTATGGTGACGCACTGCGACACGACAGTCATAAAAAAAAAAAAAAAAAAAAAAAAAAAAAAATAGATTTTTCTGTGACTGTCGCGTTGCAGTGCGACACCATAGACTATCATTATAGAAATTGTCGTTGTGTAGCCCTAGCCTTAAAGTATTATCAACTCAGACTCTCATGGCAGAGATGAGAATAACTTGAGTAAAACATCTAAGCAGGCTGCACTCCGCTGTTTTTGTAATTCCCACAGCAGTAAATTGCTTTGCTATGCTGTTTGTGTACTTCCCATTCACTGCTATGGAAACAGCAGTGTGCAGCTCGTTTGGCTGTTTCCATAACTCACCCTACCTCAAGCTGGCGCTTATTCAAATTACTCCCATCTGGGCCTTGAAAGGCTGAGATGGAAATATAACCCTTTAAATAGACCCTCTCTCCATGAAAATGCAGTGTAATATGAGAGGACCAGGTTACAGAACAGGAGGAGCTGAGCAGAATGATATATAGTACTATGGGAAAAGATTCTGTAAGATTCATTAATGTAATTTCCTGCTCATTCTGGGCTTTTAAGTCAAGGAGGTGGTCCTATCAGCGATTGACAGATATCCCTGTATACACTCATGCAGGGAAGGCTGTCAATCACTGGTAGGATAGCCTTCTTGACTTCAAAGCCCAGAATGAGCAGGAACTTAAAGGGGTTGTCTCACTTTGGCAAATGGCATTTATCGGGTAGAGGAAGTTAATACAAGGCACTTACTAATTTATTGTGATTGTCCATATTGCCTCCTTTGCTGGCATGTCAGGGCATGGGATCACTCAGTAAAATAGAGGGCACCGGCATGCGCGAGACTTCGGAAAGCGAAGCCAAATTGCGGGCTGTCACTCAAAAGCAAGTGTTACCTTGACTTGAAGCAAGGAAGCCGTTGCCCCCTTGACTTCAAGCTGACATGCAAATTAGCGCGGATGGAGGATAAAAGATCGGTTTCTGACCTTATGCAGCATCGGACTACAGGATGAAAAGTATGATTAGTATCACACTGCGGGCTACCCTGAGGTACTGCTGGCGGCTTTACATGCATTTAGGAGGTGACAGGTTCCCTTTCATTCATTTTTCCATCACATCTAGGGCAGGATCTACCACTCGTGTGCGCCTATTTGTGCTCCCATGGTCCTGGCCACCAGCGCTTTTTCCTATAGTGTGCGAGCACGACCACCGCTGCTGGATTAAAGGGTGGTCGTAACCATGGAAATGCGCAGCATATAAAAGTGATGGAAAAATGAATTAAGCCAGCAAAGGAGACAATATATAGACAACCACAATACATTAGTAAGTGCCTTATAGTAACTTTCTCAGCAGGATAAATGTCATTTGCTAAAGTAAGACAACCCCTTTAAATAGATGAGATACAGATTTATACTAGATCATTTCCCATAAAATTATATATATATATATATATATATACATATATATACACACATATACACACATATACACACTACACACACACACCAAAAGTTTGGACACCTCATTCAAAGAGTTTTCTTTATTTTCATGACTATGAAAATTGTAGATTCACACTGAAGGCATCAAAACTATGAATTAACACATGTGGAATTATATACATAACAAAAAAGTGTGAAACAACTGAAAATATGTCATATTCTAGGTTCTTCAAAGTAGCCACCTTTTGCTTTGATTACTGCTTTGCACACTCTTGGCATTCTCTTGATGAGCTTCAAGAGGTAGTCACCTGAAATGGTCTTCCAACAGTCTTGAAGGAGTTCCCAGAGATGCTTAGCACTTGTTGGCCCTTTTGCCTTCACTCTGCGGTCCAGGTCACCCCAAACCATCTCGATTGGGTTCAGGTCCGGTGACTGTGGAGGCCAGGTCATCTGGCGCAGCACCCCATCACTCTCCTTCATGGTCAAATAACCCTTACAGAGCCTGGAGGTGTGTTTGAGGTCATTGCCCTGTTGAAAAATAAATGATGGTCCAACTAAACGCAAACCGGATGGAATAGCATGCCGCTGCAAGATGCTGTGGTAGTCATGCTGGTTCAGTATGCCTTCAATTTTTAATAAATCCCCAACAGTGTCACCAGCAAAGCACCCCCACACCATCACACCTCCTCCTCCATGCTTCACGGTGGGAACCAGGCATGTAGAGTCCATCCGTTCACCTTTTCTGCGTCGCACAAAGACACGATGGTTGGAACCAAAGATCTCAAATTTGGACTCGTCAGACCAAAGCACAGATTTCCACTGGTCAAATGTCCATTCCTTGTGTTCTTTAGCCCAAACAAATCTCTTCTGCTTGTTGCCTGTCCTTAGCAGTGGTTTCCTAGCAGATATTCTACCATGAAGGCCTGATTCACACAGTCTCCTCTTAACAGTTGTTCTAGAGAGGTGTCTGCTGTTAACCTGCGATTTCTGAGGCTGGTGACTCGGATGAACGTATCCTCCGCAGCAGAGGTGACTCTTGGTCTTCCTTTCCTGGGGCGGTCCGCATGTGAGCCAGTTTCTTTGTAGCGCTTGATGGTTTTTGTGACTGCACTTGGGGACACTTTCAAAGTTTTACCAATTTTTCGGACTGACTGACCTTCATTTCTTAAAGTAATGATGGCCACTCGTTTTTCTTTACTTAGAATTTGTATTATGGCAAGAAAAAAGCAGCTAACAGTCTATTCAGTAGGACTATCAGCTGTGTATCCTACAACACAACTGATTGTTCCAACCCCATTTATAAAGGTAAGAAATCCCACTTATTAAACCTGACAGGGCACACCTGTGAAGTGAAAATCATTTCAGGTGACTACCTCTTGAAGCTCATCAAGAGAATGCCAAGAGTGTGCAAAGCAGTAATCAAAGCAAAAGGTGGCTACTTTGAAGAACCCAGAATATGACATATTTTCAGTTGTTTCACACTTTTTTGTTATGTATATAATTTGTAACATGTGTTAATTCATAGTTTTGATGCCTTCAGTGTGAATCTACAATTTTCAAAGTCATGATAATAAAGAAAACTTATATATACACATACACACACAGTTGCAAGAAAAAGTATGTGAACCCTTTGGAATGATATGGATTTCTGCACAAATTAGTCATAAAATGTGATCTGATCTTCATCTAAGTCACAACAATAGACAATCACAGTCTGCTTAAACTAATAACACACAAAGAATTAAATGTTACCATGTTTTTATTGAACACTCCATGTAAACATTCACAGTGCAGGTGGAAAAAGTATGTGAACCCTTGGATTTAATAACTGGTTGAACCTCCTTTGGCAGCAATAACTTCAACCAAACGTTTGCTGTAGTTGCAGATCAGACGTGCACAACGGTCAGGAGTAATTCTTGACCATTCCCCTTTACAGAACTGTTTTAGTTCAGCAATATTCTTGGGATGTCTGGTGTGAATCGCTTTCTTGAGGTCATGCCACAGCATCTCAATCGGGTTGAGGTCAGGACTCTGACTGGGCCACTCCAGAAGGTGTATTTTCTTCTGTTTAAGCCATTCTGTTGTTGATTTACTTTTATGCTTTGGGTCGCTGTCCTGTTACAACACCCATCTTCTGTTGAGCTTCAGCTGGTGGACAGATGGCCTTAAGTTCTCCTGCAAAATGTCTTGATAAACTTGGGAATTATTTTTTCCTTCGATTATAGTAATCCGTCCAGGCCCTGACACAGCAAAGCAGCCCCAAACCATGATGCCCCCACCACCATACTTCACAGTTGGGATGAGGTTTTGATGTTGGTGTGCTGTGCCTCTTTTTCTCCACACATAGTGTTGTGTATTTCTTCCAAACAACTTTGGTTTCATTTGTCCACAGAATATTTTGCTAGTACTGCTGTGGAACATCCAGGTGCAAACTGTAAACGTGCAACAATTTTTTTTGGACAGCAGTGGCTTCCTCTGTGGTATCCTCCCATGAAACCAATTCTTGTTTACCGTTTTACGTATCGTAGATTCACTAACAGGGATGTTAGCATATGCAAGTGACTTTTGTAAGTCTTTAGCCGACACGCTAGGATTCTTCTTCACCTCATTGAGCAGTCTGCGCTGTGCGGCCACTCCTAGGGAGGCATCATTCACATCAGGCAATGCTTCTTGTGAAAAGCAAACCCAGAACTGGTGTGTGTTTTTTATAGTGCAGGACAGCTGTAACCAACACCTCCAATCTAATCTCATTGATTGGACTCCAGTTGGCTGACACCTCACTCCAATTAGCTCTTGGAGATGTCATTAGTCTAGGCCAGTGTTTCCCAACCAGTGTGCCTCCAGCTGTTGCAAAACTACAACTCCCAGCATGCCTGCACAACCAAAGGCTGTCCGGGCATGCTGGGAGTTGTAGTTTTGCAACAGCTGGAGGCACACTGGTTGGGAAACACTGGTCTAGGCTAGGGGTTCACATACGTTTTCCACCTGCACTGTGAATGTTCACATGGTGTGTTCAATAAAAACATGGTAACATTTAATTCTTTGTACGTTATTAGTTTAAGCAGACTGATTGTCTATTGTCTTGACTTAGATGAAGATCAGATCACATTTTATGACCAATTTAGGGCCCTTTCACACTTGCGTTGGCCGGTTCCGGCATAGAGTTCCGTCGTCGGGGCTCTATGCCGGAACAATCCTGATCAGGATTATCCTAATGCATTCTGAATGGAGAGAAATCCGTTCAGGATGCATCAGGATGTCTTCCGTTCCGGAGCGGAACGTTTTTTGGCCGGAGAAAATACCGCAGCATGCAGTACTTTTTGCTCCGGCCAAAAATCCTGAACACTTGCCGCAAGGCCGGATCCGGAATGAATGCCCATTGAAAGTCATTGATCCGGATCCGGCCTTAAGCTAAACGTTGTTTTGGCGCATTGCCGGATACGACGTTTAGCTTTTTCTGAATGGTTACCATGGCTGCCGGGACGCTAAAGTCCTGGCAGCCATGGTAAAGTGTAGCAGGGAGCGGGGGAGCAGCATACTTACCGTCCGTGCGGCTCCCGGGGCGCTCCAGAGTGACGTCAGGGCGCCCCATGCGCATGGATGACGTGATCGCATGTACACGTCATCCATGCGCCTGGGGCGCTCTGACGTCATTCTGGAGCGCCCCGGGAGACGCACGGACTGTAAGTATGCCGCTCCCCCGCTCCCTGCTACTACAATGGCAACCAGGACTTTAAAAGCGTCCTGGCTGCCATAGTAACACTGAAAGCATTTTGAAGACGGATCCGTCTTCAAATGCTTTCCGTACACTTGCGTTTTTCCGGATCCGGCGTGTACCTCCGGCAAGTGGAGGACACGCCGGATCCGGACAAGGCAAGTGTGAAAGGGCCCTTATGCAGAAATCCATATCATTCCAAAGGGTTCACATACTTTTTCTTGCAACTGTATAATCTCTATCTCAGATACCATGTTCAATATGACAAGTTCCCTTAAGGACATGGCTTATTTTGGACTTCAGGAAGTGGTGAATTGTTATTATTTTTTACATCTCCGTCTCTTAAAAAAGTCATTTGAGGGCGTGTTTTTGTGTATTTAACAGAACTATTCTGGGAGTACTTTTCATAAATTGTATACATTTTTGGGGGAGGGTGATTTTTGGGTAACAAAACAGCAATTCTACCTTTTTTGAGATTTTTCTTTTATGTTTATTGTGTGGCATAAGGGACATGGCAACTTTATTCTGCGGGTTCGTATGATTACACCAATACCAGATTGCTAGGTTTTTTTTTTTTTGTTTTTTTTTTCTTCTTACTTTAGCACAAAAACCTGCATTTTTTAAAATAATTGTGTTGCTGCATTTAAAGAGCAATAAAAATTTTAGGTCGACAGGCTTGTGTTTTGCAAGATAAGTTGTAGTTGTCATTGGTGTCATTTTGGGGTACATACGATTTTTGGATCATTTTCTATTGTGGTTTTAGTGAGGCTGAATAAACAAAATTAAACAAAAAAATTCAGTGTTTTGTGCCAGATACTGAAAAAACAGACATACCAACCTTTGGCAAAGCCTAAAAGGCATTAATTGGAATTGCTACATGGGAGGCCTTAGGATACCATAAAAGCCCTCCTCGACCCATATTGGTGAGGGCAGGGCAACAGGGTAAGAAAGAGAACCCCTTCAATCTCTCTAACCATTCAAATGCTGAGGTATCTAAGAGGTTAAACTGCCTAGATTAAGGTTGTTTGCTGATCAAGTAAATCCATTTTAACCACTTCAGCCCCCCTAGCTGAAACCCCCTTCATGAGCAGAGCACTTTTTACACTTCGGCACTACACTACTTTCACCGTTTATCGCTCGGTCATGCAACTTACCACCCAAATGAATTTTACCTCCTTTTCTTCTCACTAATAGAGCTTTCATTGGGTGGTATTTTATTGCTGCTGACATTTTTACTTTTTTTGTTATTAATCGAAATGTAATGATTTTTTTGCAAAAAAATGACATTTTCCACTTTCAGCTGTAAAATTTTGCAAAAAAAACGACATCCATATATAAATTTTTCGCTAAACTTATAGTTCTACATGTCTTTGATAAAAAAAAAAATGTTTGGGCAAAAAAAAAAATGGTTTGGGTAAAAGTTATAGCGTTTACAAACTATGGTACAAAAATGTGAATTTCCGCTTTTTGAAGCAGCTCTGACTTTCTGAGCACCTGTCATGATTCCTGAGGTTCTACAATGCCCAAACAGTAGAAAAACCCCACAAATGACCCCATTTCGGAAAGTAGACACCCTAAGGTATTCGCTGATGGGCATAGTGAGTTCATAGAACTTTTTATTTTTTGTCACAAGTTAGCGGAAAATGATGATGATTTTTTATTTTTATTTTTTTCTTACAAAGTCTCATATTCCACTAACTTGCGACAAAAAATAGAAAATTCTAGGAACTCGCCATGCCCCTCACGGAATACCTTGGGGTGTCTTCTTTCCAAAATGGGGTCACTTGTGGGGTAGTTATACTGCCCTGGCAATTTAGGGGCCCAAATGTGTGAGAAGAACTTTGCAATCAAAATGTGTAAAAAATGACTGGTGAAATCCGAAAGGTGCACTTTGGAATATGTGCCCCTTTGCCCACCTAGGCTGCAAAAAAGTGTGACACATCTGGTATCGCCGTACTCAGGAGAAGTTGGGGAATGTGTTTTGGGGTGTCATTTTACATATACCCATGCTGGATGAGAGAAATATCTTGGCAAAAGACAACTTTTCCCATTTTTTTATACAAAGTTGGCATTTGACCAAGATATTTTTCTCACCCAGCATGGGTATATGTAAAATGACACCCCAAAACACATTCCCCAACTTCTCCTGAGTACGGCGATACCAGATGTGTGACACTTTTTTGCAGCCTAGATGCGCAAAGGTGCCCAAATTCCTTTTAGGAGGGCATTTTTAGACATTTGGATCCCAGACTTCTTCTCACACTTTCGGGCCCCTAAAAAGCCAGGGCAGTATAAATACCCCACATGTGACCCCACTTTGGAAAGAAGACACCCCAAGGTATTCAATGAGGGGCCTGGCAAGTTCATAGACATTTTTTTTTTTTGCATAAGTTAGCGGAAATTGATTTTTTTTGTTTTTTTCTCACAAAGTCTCACTTTCCGCTAACTTAGGACAAAAATTTCAATCTTTCATGGACTCAATATGCCCCTCACGGAATACCTTGGGGTGTCTTCTTTCCGAAATGGGGTCACATGTGGGGTATTTATACTGCCCTGGCTTTTTAGGGGCCCTAAAGCGTGAGAAGAAGTCTGGAATATAAATGTCAAAAAATGTTTACGCATTTGGATTCCGTGAGGGGTATGGAGAGTTCATGTGAGATTTTATTTTTTGACACAAGTTAGTGGAATATGAGACTTAGTAAGAAAAAACAAAAACAAACAAAAAATTTCCGCTAACTTGGGCCAAAAAAATGTCTGAATGGAGCCTTACAGGGGGGGGGGGGTGTGATCAATAACAGGGGGGTGATCACCCATATAGACTCCCTGATCACCCCCCTGTCACTGATCACCCCCCCTGTCACTGATCACCCCCCCTGTCACTGATCACCCCCCCTGTCACTGATCACCCCCCCTGTAAGGCTCCATTCAGACGTCCGTATGATTTTTATGGATCCATGGATCGGATCCGCAAAAATCATGCGGACGTCTGAATGGAGCCTTACAGGGGGGTGATCAGGGAGTGTATATGCGTGATCACCCGCCTGTCATTGATCACCCCCCTGTAAGGCTCCATTCAGACGTCCGCATGTGTTTTGCGGATCCGATCCATGTATCCGTGGATCCGTAAAAATCATACGGACGTCTGAACGGAGCCTGACAGGGGGGTGATCAATGACAGGGGGGGTGATCAGGGAGTTTATATGGGGTGATCATGGGTGATCAGGGGTTCATAAAGGGTTAATAAGTGACCGGGGTGGGGGGGGGTGTAGTGTAGTGTAGTGTTTGGTGCTACTTTACTGACCTACCTGTGTCCTCTGGTGGTCGATCCTAACAAAAGGGACCACCAGAGGACCAGGTAGCAGGTATATTAGACGCTGTTATCAAAACAGCGTCTAATATACCTTTAGGGGTTAAAAAAAAAATCACATCTCCAGCCTGCCAGCGAGCGATCGCCGCTGGCATGCTGGAGATCCACTCGCCTACCTTCCGTTCCTGTGAGCGCGCGCGCCTGTGTGCGCGCGTTCACAGGAAATCTCGGCTCTTGCGGGAGGACGCGTATATGCGTCCACCCAGAAGAGCAGGGCCGCCGGCAGGACGCAATCCTGCGTACGGCGGTCCTGGAGTGGTTAAAGGGCATCTGCCAGCAGATTTGTACCTATGAAGCTGATTGACCAGTTACCTGTGCGCTTGACAGCTGAAGCTGCTCTGTGTTGGTCCCATGTTCATAAAATTAAGTTTTAATATATGCAAATGAGCCTCTAGGAGCAACGGGGGCGTTGCTGTTACACCTAGAGGCTCCACTTTCTCTGCAACTGCAGTTCCCCCTTTGACAGCCACGATGACGTTTACATTGCCTGGCTGTCAAAAAGCAGAGGGCGCAGCAGTTGCAAAGAGAACTCAGCCTTTAGGTGTAATGGCAATGCCCCCATTGCTCCTAGAGGTTCATTTGCATATATTAAAACGTTTCTCCCTGCCAATGCGGGCACATATGGATATGGGAACAACACAGATGGCAACGCGGTTTCTTATTACCTTTGCTGAGATCCATCCTGTTTTGGGCAAAAAAAAAAAATGTATGAAGATGACACAGCACATGGGATTTACATGTATGTTTATGTCTAATGCTATTCTAACACTGGCTGAATTTGGAGTGCAGCCCTCAGATGGAGGCCCCATAATACAGCAGGTTGACCATCACTGATTTGAAAAGCAGAACAACAAATAGTTGGTTTCACTGAAAACGGAAACTGGGGGCATGGGAACTCAGGAGCACGAGACAAAACATCCACATCGCAATGTCCTTGGAGAGATCCATTTGCTCAGTCTCAGTGATATACGTGTCCTTGTCTACTCTCTTATTTTTGTTTCCCTGCTTACATATATCAGATACAAACTGCAGTCCCAAACACCGCATTTCTGACTCATTGCTTTAGTTAAAGCTCCTTTATCTACCTTTCTCATAATAAGCCGCAGAGATGAAACCGAACAGAACATGCGGCAGATATTACCTGAGAGTAAGGGCCGTGGACCACTTGTAGCCTCCTGTCCAGTTACAGTACACCTTCTTAAGAAATATGCGGTTACCTGCAAAAGAAACATTTCCCAATAGGTCTGCCAGCAGTTCCAGAGCAAATTGTCTGCACATATACACCCCTTACTTATTCTTTATATAGTATTTAGCTGCTTCTTTGCTTTTCTACATGGGAATTGCACTAATTCAGTTACAATGCTCATATGGGAGATCAAGCTTTTTAGTCCCTGCAATGATGGACACTTCTGGTTATTACAGCAGAAAAAACACAATAGTTAGGCTCAATGATATATTTCAGTTTTTAGTGAGGGAAGGTATTAAAGGGGTTCTTCCATTACTAATGTAAAATATGAAATCATATAGTACATGACAACATCTTTCTAACAAAGCTAGAACCAGCCCTGTACCTCCCATGGATCCAGAGATCTTCCCATTCAATGCTCTGCTAGATTAATATCAAGCTGACAGAGCAAGGGGAGTGTCTTTTCTGCTGTAGCTAAGGAGCGTGTCTCAGCTCTCCCTATCACAGCTCAAGGGGAGTGTCTTTTCTGCTGTAGCTAAGGAGCGTGTCTCAGCTCTCCCTATCACAGCTCAAGGGGAGTGTCTTTTCTGCTGTAGCTAAGGAGCGTGTCTCAGCTCTCCCTATCACAGCTCAAGGGGAGTGTCTTTTCTGCTGTAGCTAAGGAGCGTGTCTCAGCTCTCCCTATCACAGCTCAAGGGGAGTGTCTTTTCTGCTGTAGCTAAGGAGCGTGTCTCAGCTCTCCCTATCACAGCTCAAGGGGAGTGTCTTTTCTGCTGTAGCTAAGGAGCGTGTCTCAGCTCTCCCTATCACAGGCTCAGGAGCCAGTTGAAGGATGAAACTGAGCATGTGTGACCTTCTCAGTGACCGGGTCAAAGAAATAATAATAATAATAATAATAATAATATGTAGGCGACGCTATACAGATACATTATATTAAATAAGGCCTCATGCACACGACCGTTGTGTGCATCCGTTGTTCCGTTTTCCGTGATTTTCTGCGGACCCATTGACTTTCAATGGGTCCGTTGAAAACTCGGAAAATGCACCGTTTGTCATCCACGTCCGTGATCCATGTTTCCTGTCCATCAAAAAAATAAGACCTGTCCTATTTTTTGGACGGACAACGGTTCGCGGACCCATTCAAGTCAATGGGTCCGTGAAAAAACACGGATGCACACAAAATTGTAATCCGCGTCCGTGATCCGTGTCCATTTTTTTCCTATCATTTTCAAGGCAAACTTGACTTAGATTTTTTTTTTCACTTTTCTGGTCTGGTGAACCTCCAAAAATCAAGGAAGACACACGGAAGAAAAAAAACGGACACCGATCACGGAACCCCGTTTTGCAGACCATGAAAAAATACTGTCGTGTGCATGAGGCCTAACTCAGTGGCTCTGCTAAATGTTTGATTACATGCAAATACAAAAGTATTCAGATCCAGGTGCTGTTTTGCAAACACTAGAATATTTTTTGTGGGACAACCCCTTTAAAGGCATACTTTCAGTGAAAATGATAAATTGGACCCAAGCCTGGTTTTAGCTAAAATATGCTACATGTGCGATTGTAGCCTCAGATCCTCCTTTGTAAACCCTCGACCCATTGTTCTACATACCTAATTCACAAACAGGAAGCTGTTTGCATTGTCTGCCATGCTACATATCTGGTAGAGCTGCAGTCTGGTCATGGTCACTGACTACAAGTTTTCTAGCTCATATTACCCTTCCTCCCTATCCTTTAAAGGGGTTGTCCAGGTTCAGAGCCGACCCAGGACATATCCCCTTCTTCCCCCCCAGATGGCCCCCCTGATATAACATTTCATGCTCCAATGCTCTCCCTTTCCCTGAGCTGCATTGCGCAGGGTAAGGGCTGTTTTGTTTATGTTTTTACATTGCTAGGCAGAGGCTTCCACCTAGCAGTGTTCCTGGTGACATCTCCGGCACTAACGGGCAGACTTTAGCGCTATCCTAAGTGGGTTTACAGGCTAGGATAGCACTAAAGCCTGCCCATTAGTGCCGCTGATGTCACCAGGCTCACTGGTAGGCGGAAGCCTTCACCTAGCATTCCCATGGTGAGACCCGGTACATCATCGGATCTGCTGATAAAGTCTTTGCCCTGCGCGATTCAGAGCAGGGCAAGGTAGAGCATTGGAGCAAAATTCCATTTACCCAACAACAAACACAAAAAAAGGGAAATTATTTGTAGAAGCGGTGCAGTGCAATTAGAACTGCTTGTCCCATTCAAGTGAACCTGACGAGCAGCTGCAATTACACAGTACTGCCACTGCAAAGGAGACAGCATGCAGGTAATTTTGAAGAGGAAGCAGTGCTCACACACTTCTTCAAATGGCTGATTGGCAGGTGTGTCGGGAGACGGACCCCACCAATGTGGTACTGATCACCTATCCTGAGGATAGGTCATCACAATTATAGCACTGCACAGGTGAATGTCAACTTCCTTATCGGGGTAAAATTTTGCAAGCCTCTTGCATGAATAATAAAGTTGGTGCATTTTTTCAATTTTTAGGCTTATAAATTGGAAACAAAAAGCTTTTCACATTTTAGCATTTTTTTTTCCTGTTAATGTCTTGGCGTAGCTACTTAGAAAAGAATGTATCGCAATGCAGAAACTTACCTAAACAGTGGACGTGATCCTTTACTGTGCATGTCGCATTGTAACGCTGCCGCGGACAGGATACAGTCATGCAGATACTAGAATTGGATTTACTACACTCATACTCCGATGGAGGGAGTTGCCAGCAAAATTGACAAGTCATGTTCATAGTGAAATTTTCTTGTCTTTGATGATTGTCATCCTGTGTATAAAACAAAACGTGAGCAGCGGACAAAGAAAACTAACACTTGATGTCACTTTACATGGCCCCATGTGGCAAGCGATTGTTGAGAAGGAGGTGTTCCTTCATAACAATAGCCTGCTCGTCAGTGAAGGAGACCACTGCAATTACATGCAGCGATCTCCTCCACAGTATGAGGAGTGATCACTGATGCCATTGCTAGTCCTCATACAGAATCATTTTTGCCTACAGCCTGATCTGCTGCCAGCAAACGATGATTTAGGTGCCAGCACGAAAGATCTTATTACCCAATGAACTAGCGTTTCACTCGCTCATGGGGTAGCCGACAGCACGAACTAATGCTCGTTAGTGATAATCTACCCTCATATCGGGTGGGCCCTTAATTGTTAATCCAAACACAAAAGTTTACGTCTATGGCACTAAACCGGCCAGTTCTCAATGGGATCACAAAAAAAAAACCACATATATCAATGTTACCTGAACACAGCGGGCACCACTTTCTATTAAAAACACTTTACTGAACTGCATTACTCAGTACACAATGCTGTGTATGTAATAGAGTCAGACTCTAATATAGCAGCATAGAAATCCATATTCAAAGTAAATGTACTTAAAAAGGGTTTCCCCACAAACACATCCTCGTCCAAATCTTATTGGCGAGGGTCCATCTGCCAGTACCCCCACAGATCATGAGACTGGGCTACTGCGTTTCCCTCATCTGACTGGAGTGGTAGTCACAAATATCCACGGTCACACCATTAGACCTCATGCACACGACAGTGACGCGTTTTTTGTTTTTTTTTGGTCCGCAAACTGCAGTTTGCGGAATGAAACGGGCGCCGGCAATATAATTGCCTATTCTTGTCCGCAAATCGCGGACAAGAATAGGACTTTTTTTTTTTTTTTGCAGGGCCGCAGAACGGAGTCACGGATGCGGACAGCACATGGAGTGCTGTCCGCATCTTTTGCGGCTCCATTGAAATTAATGGGTCCGCATCCGAGCCGCCAAAACGGCGGCTCGGATGCGGACCCAAACAACGGCCGTGTGCATGAGGCCTTAGACTGTATGGGACTGCTGGAGATAGTCAAGTGCAGTGCTCGTGATCTGGCGCCACCAATCAGACAATCATCCTCTATACCAGGCATCCTCAAACTGCGGCCCTCCAGCTGTTGCAAAACTACAACTCCCAGCATGCCCGAACAGCCTACAGGTATCAGCCTACAGCAGGGCATTGTGGGAGTTGTAAAACTACAACAGCTGGAGGGCCGCAGTTTGAGGATGCCTGCTCTATACTGTGGATAGGGGAGAGTGGTTCATGGGAAAGCCCTTTTTAGATCTGGGAGGAGTGTAGCTGAATTCCATTCACTTACCACACACATAACCTGAGGTTTGGCTTTACAGTCAAAAGTGACAGACTTGTCGTAGATACAAGAGTAATTTGTATTACAAGTCATACAATCTGCTGGCAATTTGCTGCAAAGTCCATTGCTTGGACATCTGAAGAGGTAGTCCGGAATGGCTGTCGTTTCTGAAATAGAAATGATATATCTTAGAACAGGTCCGGACCGGGAATAAAAAGCGGCCCGGGTGCACATGCCCCCCCAGCCCAAATACAATATCTCCCACCACAATCACAGAAACTGAGATTTAGCTTTATCCTTTGTCCCATAAAGGGGTATTCTGGTTATAACAAGTTATCCTCTATCCACAGGAGAGGGGATAACTATCAGATTGGTGGGGTTCCTACCACTAGCATCTTCACCAATCAGGAGAATGGGGGCCCCGTACCCTGTGAAGCCCCCCTGAAATGGACGAAGCGGCTGGTCGGAAATGAGCACCGCTGCTCCATTCATTTCTATGGGAAACCATACAGGCACCAAGATATCCAAATATACTGCCATACAGTGACCACGGAATGGCCACAGGCACTGCAGAGTACAGAGAGCATGCGACATTATTAACAGTGCACAAAGACACGCGACACTCTCCTGACATACTTGTATTACCCACAATATAACAATTCTGGAGCATCTTTATGTTTTTTATAACTCACCATTGTGTTGTTCCTTCTGGAAATGTATGACATTTACAACTGTGTGTTACCACTCTCCGTGCCCCTAAATACTGAGTGTCCAGTCATCGCTGACAGTATCAGACTGGGTCGGGACACATCTCATATATCGGGATGAGTGTCTGTATAAATTTTCCTTCCCGATATTTGGCCTGTGTAAAAGGTGCCAGGGATCACGCGATGAACAAGTAAACGCCCATTCAATGGGCGATTGTGTTCTTCTGCTGGCACCAAAGATCATTGTTCCTGAGGAGCAGATCGTCTTGAGAAACTAGTGGTTTGCTGCGCCGGAACAATGGTTTTCTATGGGGACAAGCAATCACTTGTCCCCATGCAGCAGCGGTGAGTGCATCTCCGCTGACAGGCAATTATTGGGAACATCTGGACCCTTCACTATAATTGCTTTACACATTGTGTAATAAGACCCTAAGGCCTCTTTCAGACGGGCGTTGCGGGAAAATGTACGGGTGCGTTGCGGGAAAATGTACGGGTGCGTTGCGGGAAAATGTACGGGTGCGTTGCGGGAAAATGTACGGGTGCGTTGCGGGAACTCACCTTAGTTCAGTTGATCGCGCAGCCCGGCTTCTCGTCTGTCTCCTTTGCTGAACAGGACCTGTGGTGAGCATTCATTGCAGGAACAGGACCTGTGGTGACGTCACTCCGGTCATCACATGATTCATCACCATGGTAAAAGATCATGTGATGACCGGAGTGACGTCACCACAGGTCCTGTTCAGCAAAGGAGACAGACGAGAAGCCGGGCTGCGCGATCAACTGGACTAAGGAGAGTTAATTTTTTTTTTTTTTTTTTTTATCCCCTCCAGCGCTATTTTACTATGCATTCTGTATTCAGAATGCTATTATTTTCCCTTATAACCATGTTATAAGGGAAAATAATAATGATCGGGTCTCCATCCCGATAGTGTCCTAGCAACCGTGTGTGAAAATCGCACCGCATCCGCACTTGCTTGCGATTTTCACGCAACCCTATTAATTTCTATGGGGCCTGCGTTACGTGAAAAATGCAAGAGGAGCATGCTGCGATTTTCCTGATGAGTGAAAAATCACCGCTCATGTGAACAGCCCCATAGAAGTTCAACTCACGCATCGCATCCGCGCGGAATACTCTACTCGCCCGTGTGAAAGGGGCCTAACACTCCATTGTCAATTAGGGCTACACCGAGACTTTTGGAAACACTTTCATTAATTTGAATCAAGTGGTAGTTGCAGCACACAAGACTGCATACCACTTGTGAATTGCTGTGTACTGTTGAAGCTCCATAGTTAATGGTCTTTGTGTAGGCCAGGCATTATTCCTACATTTCCAGGAGCAATAACAGAAGCACATCATAGAACAGAGTACATGCTCCACAATTATCGCTGCATACAGTGTACCCAGGCAACTGCAAAGGCAATTCAAGCAAACCATTCCATATGTGTGCAACCATATGAATGGATAGCCTACACAAGCCACATACAAGGAGCGCACACACCAGAGATAAGGTGACCAAAAATTAAAAAAAGGCGAATCGCATATTTAATTTTTTTCTGTTACGGCATTCACCGCATAGGAGATATTTTTTATATTTTAATAGTTCTGACTTTTTTGGACACGGCGTTACCTAATATGTTTACTTTTTTATATGGAAAATTAGGAAAGGGGGCGATTTAAACTTTTAATATTTTGGTGTTTTTTTTTATTTATTTAAAAATGATTAGCCACCTTAGCCGAGGACGGTACGCCAAGGCGCACACACACACACACACACACACACACTAGACAAGCTGTATACACGGAATGCACATTTGACACATGCAGCAAACACACTAGACACATGCCACACACACTCCACACATGCCATATACACAGCGCACAGGCACATGCTATATAAACGCTACTTACACATTAGGCACATGCAGCTTACATGAACTGACACATTAGACACATGCCATTGATTGGAAACATGTCACACACAGCAGAGACATCTGAACATACTGCACTGAGACCACATACAGTACATATGCTATACACATGCCACTCACATCTGACACACGCTGTGCACAGAAACTTAGACACATATGACACATTGCAGACAAGAAAAGTCATTTCTAGTAATGGAAGTGAGAAATATGGGGAATGTACACGGAAGGCGTCTGTATTTTGCAGATCAGTGGTTTGCAGATTGTAACACGGACATGTGCATGAGGCCCTACTGTACTAAATGACCATGGGATCCAGCAGTTGGCCTGCTGCCTTGAGCAGAAGAAAGGACACATGTTCCTCAGCTCAAGCAAGAGAAGTAAGGCGAGGAGCCATGACTCGTGTGGCTGGAAGTCAGCGCAGAGGTCCACTCAGAGCTTTAGCGCTGCACACACATAGGCTGGATTCACACGTCCGTAGAACATGGTCCTTGTGATACCAGCCTGGATTTCTTCTGAGTGCAGGAGCACACGGCGTCATAGCAACCAATGACGCCGTGCGCTCCTGCACTCAGAATGAATCCAGGCCGGTATCACACGGACGGTGTTCCACAGACGCGTGAATCCAGCCATAGGTGGATTTAACAGATGGGTGGGGTGACCTGTATGAGCGGTCCCACCAGAATTCTGCCTAGGCAGGCCTTAAAATAAATGTACAATATATCAATTACTGCAGAGCATCACCTGAATAAAATTTTTTTTTTAGATAAGGCTACTCTCACACTCGGGTTTGGTGCGGATCTGTCATGGATCTGCACAGACGGATCCACACCGATAATACAACCGCATGCATCCGTTCAGAACGGATCAGTTTGTATTATCTTTAACATAGCCAAGACGGATCCGTCTTGAACACCATTGAAAGTCAATGGAGGACGGATCAGTTTTCTATTGTGCAAGATTGTGTCAGTGAAAATGGATCCCTCCCCATTGACTTACATTGTGTGCCAGGACGGATCCGTTTGGCTCAGTTTCATCAGACGGACACGAAAACGCTGCAGGCAGCATTTTGGTGTTCTCCTCAAGAGCAGAATAGAGACGGAACGGAGGCAAACTGATGCATTCTGAGCAGATCCTTATCCATTCAGAATGCATTAGGGCAAAACTGATCCGTTTTGGACCGCTTGTGAGAGCCTGAACACATCTCACAAACAGAAAACCAAAACACCAGTGTGAAAGTAGCCTCAAAGGGAGTGATTTGCCCCTGCCGGGTTGCTTCCATAAAGCCAATACCCAATGTACGGAGCTGTGCTGTTGTGGTGCCTGGTTCTGAAAACATCTGACTGGGGACTCCCAGATCTAATATTGATGACCTGTCCTCCATAGTAAACTACTAGAAAACCCCTTTAATTCACAGTTCAAATCCGTTGTGAGAGACAACACAGACTGTCCACTCACTGAGGGATCCGGTAACATTTGGCCCATAAAAGTCTATGGAGACTGGAGGGGAGGAGGCAGTGCGAGTAGCTGAAGGGAGACAGAAGCAGACACTGCTGAAGGTTTAAGTAAGTTTTGGGTCTCTCCCCAGTGCTGGATTCATAGATACACTACTCTGTACCATTGGTATAATCTTTCATGGTGCTGCTGCTTATAAGGATGTGCTACAGAGAGAGGGGAGTGTATGGGAGACATGATAACCCGCTATTGTGCTAAAAAGTACAACGTAGCCTTAGGGCTTGTGCACATAAGCAATTTTCCCGTGCAAGTGCCGTCCGTGTTCATGCCAATGGACACATCTTTGTCTGTTCTGTCAGTGAAAAAAAATCTGATGCTTCAGTGTGCTTCAGCAAAGTTCAGTTATTGTTCACTGACTCAATGACTTGAATGGGCAAGTTCTGTGTGAAAACCAAAATATAAGGTAGGCTGCATTTTTCACACAGAGCAGTAAAGTCTGAGAAAAGAAACCCATGTGCATTAACGCAATGACTTCAATGGATCAGTTTTCACTGGGGGTGCTTGCGTTTTTAGGGTCCATGCACACAAATGCGTGACTTTCACTCTCAGGTGCGCTCCGTGGTTAAAACTGCAAGCACCAGAAGTGAAATGGGCACTGCATGGTGGGATTACGCACTACAGAGTAGTATTTGTTCGCTGGTAAGCCATGGCATCACCACAGACTGGTTAGTGAGCCCAAATACAAAATGTTTGAGAAGCTCTTCCCAAAACCACCATAGTAAGTGATATTAACCCCTCCACTATATGAGAACACTAGGAAAGCTCTCATTAGTATCGTTGCCCTTGTATATATGTCCTCATAGTGGCAAAAAAAACAACAACACCCTCAACCACTTACCTGCACAGGTACACTCGCTATCCCTGACCAGGATCGTGTCGTGATGTCACATCATGTGACGTCACCAGGCTGTGCGAGTCAAGTTCCTCCAGTGAGGAGCAAGTGTCCCTACTCAAGCAAGTGGTTGAGGTGTAATTTATTTTTCATTTTTTTTAATTTCAACTCCTGAATGGCTTTTTTTGCAGTGTACCCATTTTTTATATCCGTTAGACAGGTGTACTCCTGTCTATCGGCCGTTAAAAATTGGGCCATGATTTTCAGTAGGCTCCATCTGGCCGTGAAGCGGCCAAAAATAGGTCATTTACAATTTTTTGACTGTCGCTATTCAGTGACCATTAAAAAAAAAAAACGGCCACGTGAACAGCTACATTGATATGAATTGGCTCAGGAAACATCAGTTTTTTTTTCACTATTGTGTAAATGTAGCCTTATAACCGTGGCTGGATGAGAAATGTGGTACAGGGATAGACACTTTTGTCTAGCTTTATGCTAACTATTGGTTGGCTTAATTTGAAAAACAATATAAATTACACAATATGTCCGAGGCTCACCAGTCTATGGACTGGAGCACAGCCCACCAACTACCTATTGATGTTGTAATATATAGTACAGAAAAAAGAGAATAGCCGGCTTAGTCAATTTGCATACACTTTACAAAATTAATACATATACATTCTAATAAAAAATCATAATCATAAAAACAATTTTTCCATTATAAAGTTATTCAAAACACATTCTCGATCCCTTTCACGCATAAAACCTTTAACCGCCGAGTGAGATCCGCATTTTACACTGACAAAAATTATAAACGCACTACACTTTCGGTTTTGCTCCCATTTTGCATGAGCTAAACTCAAATATGGATGTACTGCCAAATTCTCTGAAACGCCTTTGGAGACGGCTTATGGTAGAGAAATGAACATTCATTGCACGGGCAACGGCTCTGGTAGACATTCCTGCAGTCAGCATGCCAATGCACGCTCCCTCAAACGTTGTAACATCTGTGGCATTGCCCTGTGTGATCAAACTGCACATTTCAGAGTGGCCTTTTATTGTGGGCAGTCTAAGGCACACCTGTGCAATATTCATGCTGCCTAATCAGCACCTTGATATGCCACACCTGTGAGGTGGGATGGATAATCTCAGCAAAGCAGAAGTGCTCACTAACAGAATTAGACAGGTTTGTGAACAATATTTGAGAGTAATGGGTATTTTGTATATGTACAAAATGTTTCATATCTTTGAGTTCAGCTCATGCAAAATGGGAGCAAAACCAAAAGTGTTGCATTTATATTTCTGGTCAATGTAAATACCTAAAGGGACCGAGAATGTGTTTTGAATAACTTTATAATGGAGATAATAATAATAATGATAAAAATCATAAAAACTATCAGAATGTATATGCATTAATTTGGTAAAGTGTATGCAAATTGGCTGTGAGCCGGCTATTCTCCGTTTTCTGTATTAATTTGAGACAGGATTTTATGCCAGAATTGTTGCATCTTAGGCCACAACTCATTTCAATGAAACTCTGCCCTAGTTCTTACTAAGCCCTGTCCCCTCTTCAAACAAGTCGGAACAGAGGTGTAGAAATCCTAGTTACACCAATGCGGCACTTTTTAGACTAATTTTGGGCACGAGGTATTAAATCTAGTTCTCTTTTTTGCTCATTTGTGTTGTCTACACCTAGCTAGGTCCTGTAGTCAGGTGTGTGTAATAGTAGAGTAGCATAAAAATAATTACCAAGTACTCTGATGCTCTGGACCATGGTGGAAGAGGAAGGCTGGTCTTTTACAGCTTGTGCCATTGCTTGAGGGTGCTCAAAACTCAAGGATCCTGGCAAAAAATAAAAAATAAATTAGAAATTGAATGTCAAGATAGGAAAGCAAATTCAATACATTCATATTTTACTGTGAAACAGAAAAAGGGAAGGCGTAGCTGTTTACACCAAAACCTATTCCCTAACGTTTAAAGGGGTTGTCCACTTTTCACCATTGATGACCTATCATCAGGCTAGGTCATCAATATCAGACTGGAGGGGGTCCAACTCCTAGCACCCTCGCCGATCAGCTGTTTGAAGAGAAATCAGCGCTCGTACAAGTGCTGCTTTCTCTGCTCTATTTACCTGCTCGCTGTTGCAACTGCAGTAGCAAGCAGAGTAATTACAAGTACGGCGTCACCATTTATTCCTGTGGGATGGCTCTGTCGTATTCACTTGGACAGAGCCGAGATTCGGACCCGGCCGATCCGATATTGATGACCTATCCTGAGAACATCCTAGGTCATCAATAGTAAAAAGCGGACAACCCGTTTAAACGTTAGGGATTAGGTTTTGGTGTAAAAAGCTACGCCTTCTCCTTTTCAAAGTATAATACAGATGTACTGAATTTGCTTTTATTTTTATACCCTCTCCCACCCTGCACGACCTATGGAGAAATCCATACTTGCCTGATCCCTGATGCTCAGTTCTGGCTCACTGGCCATGTTCACTGGACTTCTGGTCTCAATCTGCAAAGTTCCTGCAGGGACAGGGTCACGTGCGCCACTGCAGCCAATGACAGGTGCATACATTCCACATACATTTTTTGCATACTCTTCTGTCCCGATTGGGTGAATCAGTCAAACCTAGAGCACCTACACATTGTATTGGCCAGGTGAGCCACCAGCAAACCGTTTTCAATGATGGGTCTTGGCAGTAACATGTCCCCAAGCGGCACATGACCCAGCAGAGTCACCCCGAGGCCGGTCATTGATGCTCGTTGCCCCATACATGCAGGAAATTAACAGAAAAGGACCAGAAGTCCAGTCACAACAACCAAAGAACCGGAACCGAGTGGCAGAGGAAGAGAGTATGGATTTCTCCAAAGGTCGTCCTGGGGGGGGGGGGGGGGGGGGGTGCAGATTTATAAAAAAAAAAACACTGAACCCCTCTGTTCCCGCTACATTGTCGGCCTTGTGGACAGCAAACAGCATCACGGATGCAGAACGAAGACATTTAACCACGTGTTCCATTTTTTTGCAGTGTGGACGGATCACAGACCCATTAAAGATGAATGGGCCTGCATCAGCCACACAGATCATGCTCGTGCATTGGGGACCACAATTTGCAGCCCCCAATGCACAGAACATGCGGCACACAAACACTTATGATGTGTAACCCCCAAAGTCTTCAGGCGAGCATTGGGTTGGACACCAGCCTTGTGAACTCCTGCTATACAGGTCCGTGATTATTAATTGGCATGTGTTTTCTGCCTAACATATTGTATTGTACTCTGAGTAATTTGTTACTCATCTTAGGTGGAATTTCTGCATTTCTGTTACACTACCAGATTTTGAAAGATACTTCCCCCTGTGCATTGCAAAGACCTCTGGGACACAGTAAGGTTTTCTCACTGCATTCAGTTTTCTTTGCTCAGCAAAGCACCTGCTAAACTAGAGGTTGGACCCCTGGGATCACAAAGTGATGGCATACAGCCATCATATTATGACAAAACCCCATCCGAAAGCCAGTGTAACTGTATGCACAGCTCTGGTGTGCTCCCATGATCAGCTGTGGGGATAACCAGCCTCTGGGGGCTCACCGGTCTACATGACATGGCAGCTGTGGGGATAACCAGCCTTTGGGGGCTCACCAGTGTACATGACATGGCAGCTGTGGGGATAACCAGGGGGCTCACCAGTCTACATGGCATGGCAGCTGTGGGGATAACCAGGGGGCTCACCGCTCTACATGGCCTGGCAGCTGTGGGGATAACCAGGGGGCTCACCGCTCTACATGGCAGCTGTGGGGATAACCAGGGGGCTCACCGGTCTACATGGCAGCTGTGGGGATAACCAGCCTCTGGGGGGGCTCACCGATCTACATGACATGGCAGCTGTGGGGATAACCAGGTGGGCTCAATGGGCTACATGACACGGCAGCTGTGGGGATAACCAGGGGGCTCACCGGTCTACATGGCCTGGCAGCTGTGGGGATAGCCAGCCTCAGGGGGCTCACTGGTCTACACGGCATCTGTGGGGATAACAAGCCTCTGGGGGGCTCACTGGTCTACATGGCCCGGCAGCTGGGGGGATAGCCAGCCTCTGGGGGCTCACCGGTCTACATGGCCCGGCAGCACATGGCTTTCAGGGTGACTACTTCCCCTTTATCTAGGACATCTATTACGGCTGCATTTTGTGGGGGCTCACGTACACTGCACTAGTAATGGACCAGCACACTGACACTACAACCCTCCCTGTATACCTCTCATAGTGACAGCTGCACCGCCCTTACTGCACATAGTGGAGAACAGACAAGCGGATGACCGGAGGCAGCTGTCTGCCCTGACACTCACCACGACCGGAGAAAACATACAGCTGCGACAGGAACAGGACTACACGGAACAGCCTCTTCAGCACAGTTAAGGTCGCCATGTTGCTCACCCTCCTCTGTATTGCGCATCCTCGGCCAAGTGCAGACTCGCCACCCTGCGTTCCAAGTCTCGCAGTCACTTTTAGCTCCGCCCACACACTGTGTTTCGTGTTGTGATTGGACGAGCTGGCGAGCAGCTGGAAGAACAGCACTGTTACCGCTAGTACCTGGAATATGTATCTGCCAGAGGTCGTGGCCTCGTCATCCGCAGCAGGGCGTCAGGGGTTCTGTTAGAAAAAAGCCAGATTGGCACAATATAACATTGATATGCCTCCTTACTGCCCTCACACAGTAGTTATGCCCCTTAGTCCACCCTCACAGTAGTTATGCCTCCTTACTGCCCTCACACAGTAGTTATGCCCCTTAGTCCACCCTCACAGTAGTTATGCCTCCTTACTGCCCTCACACAGTAGTTATGCCTCCTTACTGCCCTCACACAGTAGTTATGCCCCCTTAGTCCACCCTCACAGTAGTTATGCCCCCTTAGTCCACCCTCACAGTAGTTATGCCTCCTTACTGCCCTCACACAGTAGTTATGCCTCCTTACTGCCCTCACACAGTAGTTATGCCCCCTTAGTCCACCCTCACAGTAGTTATGCCCCCTTAGTCCACCCTCACAGTAGTTATGCCTCCTTACTGCCCTCACACAGTAGTTATGCCTCCTTACTGCCCTCACACAGTAGTTATGCCCCCTTAGTCCACCCTCACAGTAGTTATGCCTCCTTACTGCCCTCACACAGTAGTTATGCCTCCTTACTGCCCTCACACAGTAGTTATGCCTCCTTACTGCCCTCACACAGTAGTTATGCCCCCTTAGTCCACCCTCACAGTAGTTATGCCCCCTTAGTCCACCCTCACAGTAGTTATGCCTCCTTACTGCCCTTACACAGTAGTTATGCCCTCTTAGTCCACCCTCACACTAGTTATGCCCCCTTAGTCCACCCTCACAGTAGTTATGCCCCCTTAGTCCACCCTCACAGTAGTTATGCCCCCTTAGTCCACCCTCACAGTAGTTATGCCCCCTTAGTTCACCCTCACAGTAGTTATGCCCCCTTAGTCCACCCTCACAGTAGTTATGCCCCCTTAGTCCACCCTCACAGTAGTTATGCCCCCTTAGTCCACCCTCACAGTAGTTATGCCCCCTTAGTCCACCCTCACAGTAGTTATGCTCCCTTAGTCCACCCTCACAGTAGTGCACCCCCTTAAGTGAAGAAGTGTGTTGAATAAGAATTAAAAAAAATCAGTTCTACTCCTCTAGCCCCATTCCCTGATGAACGGAGATCATCCCAGGCGCAATGCAGTGATGTAACTTCACTTGCTGGGATGAGTAGATGAGGACAGGCCGGGGATGATCCTCAGCCCATGCACAGGCAAGATGATGTCACTGCATTGCGCCTGCTGGAGAGAGCACGGCCGGGGAATGAGGCCCTGACTGTAACAGATGACAGACATCTATTACGGCCCGGGCACATGCAAAGTCATTATTACAGTGTGTACTGGCAATAGGATGGCCACTTTCACACACCCCAAAAGGAGGACATCACACCCGGGACAGTGGGCGACGCTACAACACACAGAAAGGAAATCATGAACAATATAACAGAGTCAGCCAAATTACACTCTAAATCAAAAAAGTTAAATCATTGCTTTTCTCACTTGGCGCCTACTTGCGATATTTAAAGGGGTTGTCCGGGTTCAGAGCTGAACCCGGACATACCCTTATTTTCACCCCGGCAGCCCTCCTGAGCCTGGCATCGGAGCATCTCATGCTCCGATGCGCTCCAGTGCCCTGCGCTAGATCGCGCAGGGCACAGGCTCTTGTGTTTTCAATAACACACTACCGGGCGGTAACTTCCGCCCAGCAGTGTGTTCGGTGACGTCACCGGCTCTGAGGGGCGGGCTTTAGCTCTGCCCTAGCCGTTTTACTGGCTAGGGCAGAGCCAAATCCCGCCCATCAGTGCCGGTGACGTCACCGGGCTGCCTGTCAGCCCCATAGAGAGCCCGGTATGTCACCGGAACTCAGAAAAATGCCTTTGCCCTGCGCGATTTAGCGCAGGGCAAAGGAGAGCATCGGAGCATGAACTGCTCCGATGCTCATGTCAGGGGGGCTGCCGGGGTGAAAATGGAGGGATGTCCAGGTTCAGCTCTGAACCTGGACAACCCCTTTAAAGGGGTTGTCCCATAAGAAAATATCCTGCAGTTTTCAAACCAGCCCCTGGGTCGGAGTACTTTTGTAATTGCATGTATTATAGCCACTGAGTTATTTAATAAAATGTATCCGTATAGCACCACCTGCTGTTTTTTTGTTATTTCTCTGTCCACTGTGCGGAGGTGGACACACATGCTCAGTTCCATCTTACAACTGCCTCCTGAGCTGTGATAGGGAGAGAGCTGCAGCAGAAAGGAAACAGCCCCTAAGCTACAGCAGAAAGGACACGCCTGTGAGCTGTCAGCTTGATATAAATCTAGCAGAGCAATGAATGGGGAGATATATGGATCCATGAGAGGTACAGGGCTGGTTCTAGCTTGTTAGAAAGAGGTTGTTATGTACTATATAATGTCTGATTTTCAGTTTTTACAACAATCAGGGCATAACCCTTTTTATTCCTTTCCTAGTTGCCTCCAAGAGTGTGCTATTGGATATTGCAGGGAGAAGGTATAAGAGGAGGGACCTACAACTCCCAGCATGTCCAGGCTGATATAATGTGATATCAGAGTACATTACAGCAAGGAGGTAGGGGGAGAGGACAACAACTCCCAGCATGTCCAGGCTGATATAATGTGATATCAGAGTACAATACAGGTAGGGGGAGAGGACAACAACTCTCAGAATGTCCAGGCTGATATGTGAAATCAGAGTACAGTACAGGGAGGTGGTATGAGAACTACAACTCCCAGCATGTCCAGGCTGATATGTGATATCAGAGTACAATACAGGAAGGAGGTAGGGGGAGAGGACAACAACTCTCAGAATGTCCAGGCTGATATGTGAGAGTACAGTACAGGGAGGTGGTATGAGAACTACAACTCGGCTCTTGCAGTATAGCAGATACAGAGCAGTTGTGCCTAAATTCCATACACCGTAAGGATTCGTGATGTCACAGGGTCACATGACATGTTAAAGTCACATGGGGTTAAAGCAGCAGGATAATATCTACATCCCATACGCTGTGGTAACAAAGATTGATATAAAAAGTAGAACTAACCCTATGGGTGCATTCACACGACTGTATCCATTTTGCGGACTGCAAACCACAGATCTGCAAAATACAGCTGGTCACTTTGTCATTAGAGATGAGCGAATTTCATATTTTGAAATTCGTTCACACTTTGTTTGGTGGTGAAAGGTGACCACGGACCATAACGCAATTCTACGATGGAATGCCTTTAGAGGCATTCCGTTATTCATCCCGTCATAAAAGAAGTCTATGTCCTATTATTGTCCACATTACTGTTCTATTAGAGGCCGGCCGTTCCATTCTGCCAAATGCGGAATGCACAGAGCCAGTATCCGTGTTTTGCAGATTCGCAATTTGCAGACCGCAGAACATCCAAGGTCGTGTGCATGAGCCCATAAGCCGTAATGGAAAGATTTGCTTCTGTTCTGAGCTTTTGACATGCTGCACTTGGTTGAGGCTCACAATCACTGAGCAAACACTGGGGGACATTTATTAACCACTTCAACCCCGCTAGCTGAAACCCCCTTAATGACCAGGCCACTTTTTACACTTCTGCACTACACTACTTTCACCGTTTATTGCTCGGTCATGCAACTTACCACCCAAATGAATTTTACCTCCTTTTCTTCTCACTAATGGAGCTTTCATTTGGTGGTATTTCATTGCTGCTGACATTTTTACTTTTTTTGTTATCAATCGAAATTTAACGATTTTTTTGCAAAAAAATGACATTTTTCACTTTCAGTTGTAAAATTTTGCAAAAAAAACCCGACATCCATATATAACTTTTTCACTAAATTTATTGTTCTACATGTCTTTGATTAAAAAAAAATGTTTGGGTAAAAAAAAAAAATGGTTTGGGTAAAAGTTATAGCGTTTACAAACTATGGTACAAAAATGTGAATTTCCGCTTTTTGAAGCAGCTCTGACTTTCTGAGCACCTGTCATGTTTCCTGAGGTTCTACAATGCCCAGACAGTACAAACACCCCACAAATGACCCCATTTCGGAAAGTAGACACCCTAAGGTATTCGCTGATGGGCATAGTGAGTTCATAGAACTTTTTATTTTTTGTCACAAGTTAGCGGAAAATGATTATTTTTTTATTTTTTTATTTTTTTACAAAGTCTCATATTCCACTAACTTGTGACAAAAAATAAAAACTTCCATGAACTCACTATGCCCATCACAAAATACCTTGGGGTGTCTTCTTTCCAAAATGGGGTCACTTGTGGGGTAGTTATACTGCCCTGGCATTCTAGGGGCCCAGATGTGTGAGAAGACGTTTGCAATCAAAATCTGTAAAAAATGACCGGTGAAATCCGAAAGGTGCACTTTGGAATGTGTGCCCCTTTGCCCACCTAGGCTGCAAAAAAGTGTAACACATCTGGTATCGCCATACTCAGGAGAAGTTGGGGAATGTGTTTTGGGGTGTCATTTTACATATACCCATGCTGGGTGAGAGAAATATCTTGGCAAAAGACAACTTTTCCCATTTTTTTATACAAAGTTGGCATTTGACCAAGATATTTATCTCACCCAGAATGGGTATATGTAAAATGACACCCCAAAACACATTGCCCAACTTCTCCTGAGTACGGCGATACCAGATGTGTGACACTTTTCTGCAGCCTAGGTGGGCAAAGGGGCACACATTCCAAAGAGCACCTTTCGGATTTCACCGGTCATTTTTTACAGATTTTGATTTCAAACTACTTCACATTAGGGCCCCTAAATTGCCAGGGCAGTATAACTACCCCACAAGTGACCCCATGACAGGGGGGTGATCAATGACAGGGAAGTGATCAGGAAGTCTATATGCGTGATCACCCCCTTGTCATTGATCACCCCACTGTAAGGCTCCATTCAGACGTCCGTATGTGTTTTGGGGATCCGATCCATGTATCCGTGGATCCGTAAAAATCATACGGACGTCTGAATGGAGCCTTACAGGGGGGGGTGATCAATGACAGGGGGGTGATCAATGACAGGGAAGTGATCAGGAAGTCTATATGGGTGACCACCCCCTTGTCATTGATCACCCCCCTGTAAGGCTCCATTCAGACGTCCGTATGTGTTTTGCGGATCCGATCCATGTATCCGTGGATCCGTAAAAATCATACCGACGTCTGAATGGAGCCGTACAGGGGGGTGATCAATGACAGGGGGGTGATTAGGGAGTCTATATGGGGTGATCATGGGTGATCAGGGGTTCATAAGGGGTTAATAAGTGACGGGGGGGGGGTGTAGTGTAGTGGTGTTTGGTGGTACTTTACACAGGTACCTGTGTCCTCTGGTGGTCGATCCAAACAAAAGGGACCATCAGAGGACCAGGTAGCAGGTATATTAGACGCTGTTATCAAAACAGCGTCTAATATACCTGTTATGGGTTAGAAAAATCGCATCTACAGCCTCCCAGCGAGCGATCGCCGCTGGCAGGCAGGAGATCCACTTGCTTACCTTCCGTTCCTGTGAGCGCGCGCGCCTGTGTGCGCGCGTTCACAGGAAATCTCGGCTCTCGCGGGAGGACGCGTATATGCGTGACTCTGTGCAGAGCTGCCACCTCCGGACCGCAGATCTGCGTTAGACGGTCCGGAGGTGGTTAAGACGGTTTTTTACACCGGTCTTAGTTGTCCTCCCTGCGCTGCCGCAGTATACGGTTCATCATAAGTTAGGCGCATATATAGCAGTTCACTACTCCAGCACCTGATAAAATATTGTCGCACAGGCGTTAAAATGCCCTTTGCAACAATTTTTACGGCAGATGACCTTAATAAATGACCCCCCTGCCTGTGTGAAGGTGGCCTAATGTTGATCTGCCATTATGTATGCTCCCGATTTTAGATCTCAGGCTACTTTTCTGCCCTCCACTGGGCTTTCTGTTGGTCTTTTTATTTTGTTGGACAGAATAGCGTAGTCTACCACTATAATCGTCTACTACACTATTCCGTGTGGCAAAAAAGACAGACAAACCAACGCAAAGCGGATTTGTCTCATTATAGTGAATGGATCTGTAGAGGTCTGAACACCGCTTCCAAGGTGTACCCTAAGGCTTCGTGCACATGACCGTGGTGTGTTTTGCGGTGCGCAAATCGCAGATCCGCAAAACACGGATGGCGTCCGTGCGTGTTCCGGAATTTACAGAACGGCATGGAAAGCCTTCAATATAAATGCCTATTCTTGTCTGCAAAGCACGGACAAGAATAGGACATGTTATATTTTTTTTGCGGGGCCACGGAACGGAGCAACGGATACGGACAGCACACAGACTGCTGTCCGCATCTTTTGCGGCCCTATTGAAGTGAATGGGACTGCATCTGAGCCGCCAAAACGGCGGCTCAAATGCGGCCCCAAACAACGGCCGTGTGCATGAGGCCTAACAGAAAGCCCAGCCAAGGACAGACACACGGTGCTTGGGCCAAACATCCCCACTAGAGGCAGTGGTAGATTATAATAACTTTTTTTTTCCGCATCCACCATGCGGCCAATGACCACCAAAGAGATCATGGCATTGTCTATCCCGACCTCCTCCAGACGAAGGGGTACAGCAGACGTTGAGTCCTGATTCACTACACTGCAGTGGTTCCCTGCCCACCTCTACATTGCCTCCCTCATCTATTGCGGTGGTGTTGTCTGTTTATCGGTGGAGCCTCTGTGGTGATTGAGCGGGAACTACTGAAGTCCAGATCTTTAGAGACAGTGTGTAGCAGCGTTGCTGTGCTTCACGACACAGAGGATAGATGAAACTAGGATTTATTGACTGCAGAACACATTTCGGGGGCCTTCATCAGGTTCAACCCTATTAACATAATACACACAGCACAGATTTAAAAACCTAAAATTGGTGCAAAAAACTAAAACTAAAAAATAAACAGCAGAAGGAGCATCTGAAAGCAACCATCATGGTAGACAAATGGCATCAGTCAGATAGGAGGTACTGGATTCCAATAATTCACATGTAATGAATAAGAGTTTTCCCCCAGCTTTCCCAGGTGCAGATAAAAGCATCAACCGTTTTACAAGCTGGGAATACAATAAAACATACAATAAATTTATTTTTATTTTTTTACATTTGTACCCGAAACACATCAACTTTAACAATGAAAAAAAAATCAAAAATAACAAGTAATGATTACAATAAATTTAAAATCAGATGACCCTGTCTGGTATATGAATAAAATATTGAAAATGGTTTCACTGATACAACACACACAGGAGGCTCTCTCTTTGGCTTTAGGGCCCCTTTCACACGGGCGAGTTGGTGAGTTTTCCGCGCAGGTGCAATGCGTGAGGTGAACGCATTGCACCCGCACTGAATCCGGACGCATTCACTCCAATGGGGCTGTGCACATGATTTTCACACATCACTTGTGCGTTGAGTGAAAATCGCAGCATGCTCTATATTGTGCGTTTTTCACGCAACGCAGGCCCCATAGAAGTGAATAGGGCTGCGTTAGAATCGTAAGAATCCACAAGCAAGTGTGGATGTGGTGCGATTTTTACGCACGGTTGCTAGGCGACGATCAGGATGGAGACCAAATCTTTATTATTTTCCCTTATAACATGGTTATAAGGGAAAATAATATCATTCTTAATACAGAATGCTAAGTAAATGAGGGATGGCAGGGTTAAACTCACCTCATCCACTTGTTTGCGCAGCCCGGTGAGGAAAAGGACCTTTGGTGACGTCACTGCGCTCATCACATGGTCCATCACCATGGTGATGGATCATGTGATGAGCGCAGTGACGTCACCTAAGGTCCTTTTCTTCCCCGGTCCTCAAAGAAGAAGAAAGACAACGAGTCGGGCTGCGCGTACAAGTGGATGAGGTGAGTTTACTTTTTTTTTTTTTTAACCCCTCCATCCCTATTGTACTTACCATTCTGTATTAAGAATGCTATTATTTTCCCTTCTAACCATGTTATAAGGGAAAATAATAAAATCTACACAACACCGATCCCAAACCTGAACGTCTGGCTCGGGTCTGAGTACCAAACATGCCGATTTTTCTCACGCGTGTGCAAAATGCATTAAAAAGCTTTGCACTCTCGTGTAAAAATCGCGCATTTTCCCGCAATGCCAGTGTGAAAGAGTCCATTGCGGGAATCATGCTCGGTGTACAAGTGTGATCCTCCGCTCTGGACTTGCAGGAGCGCACGGCATTATCATGATTTATAATGCTATGTGTCTCTGCATGGCCTTTTTTCCACAGAATCATAGTGACATAAAGCTGTCCGTATGATTCTGTAGAAATAAGGTTAAGCAGAGACACATAGCATTATAAATCATGATAATGCCGTGCGCTCCTGCAAGGCCGGAGCAGAGGATCACACTCACACACGGAGCGGGATTCCCGCAATGGACTCGCTCGTGTGAAACAGCCCTTTACTGTTAGGATTTTCTGTTATTGGCTGCAGTATTAGGGATTGGTCACCAGAGGTCAGTATGTTCCCTAAAGTGCCAGAGGTGGATTAGTGAAGGTCTTCTCTATACTAATACAATGTATTACATTTATCTACTCATAGGGCAACTAATTAGAAATAGATTGTTTTCACCCATAGGAACAAGCTGTTCATCAGATTCACACATTTCAAGAAGGTTGACAGCCACAGTTGCCTCCTTGCCTTACTTTTCTAGCCATCATTACAAAAGTGGTAATTCAACATCCAATTTATATGGAAAAACTGCACGGATAATGATCCCTGCTGCTTACAGGCAAACATACTGAAGTTGTTCCTGGAAAAATGTCATAAAAATTGCCTGCAAGAAAAAAGCTCCCTTACTCAGCTACAATGCCTACAGCCACAAACCAAGAATAGGGAAGCAGAAGAAGACTACACACTGCCCATCTATACGTCTTCACTGTATCAGGCCTGATCGAGGACCTGAGATTGGGCAAGCTGCAGCAAAATAAGCACACCATGCAAACCTTAAGATTAACTAGAGACGAGCACCCCATCAGCACCCTAGGTTTGGGTATCATATGGTCATGCTCATATTTGGCTTCTTTTCTCTTCTATGTATTTAAGTCCAGACCTTGGTCAGTGGCAGCTCCAGCTCCCATGTGATAAACCTTGCTGTGGCCCATGCCTCCTTGATTGCCTGGAGCTGCAGGCACCTATAGTCTGGATGCAGCCAGGAGTAGCAAGGTCCATCATCGCAGTCCTATTGGTGACTTCTGAGGTTTAGCTGTGGTCTCTTGGCAAAACCAAGCATTATTTGAAGGCCATACACACAGAGCCCCTACAGCTTCATGTCGAGGTAATATATAGCCTGGCGCATGCCATATGGACTGAGCTAGCATTGCATTTAGGTATTGCTTATGGAGGTGACTAGCTCAGTATACATGGTGCCTAATAGATCGCGGCACAGTATTCTTTCTATAAATGTAAAGACCCCCCACACAATAAAATAAGACCTCTATTAAAGTTAGAAAACATGACGTGTAGTGCACCAAGTGTATAAGGGCTTTAGGGTCTGTATAATCTCAGTGCAATTCTATACAGATTTGGACCCGCTGTATGGCAGGGCATGTAAGATTACAGAGCCTGATGGCTTTGTGATGGGAGTTCCAGAAATAGCCAAATGTTGTACTCTGCTGTCTCCGGAACTCCCTAAGGGTACTTTCACACTAGCGTTAGAAGAATCCGGCAGGCAGTTCCGTTGCCGGAACTGCCTGCCGGATCCGGAAATCCGTATGCATTGAAACATCAGATCCGTCTTTCCGGTATCATCAGGAATAACGGATCCGGTATTTAATATTTTCAAAGCTAGAAAGAACTGGGCATGCGCAGACTGGAAAACTGGATCCTGCGATGCGACAATTTCCGGAACACTTGGTACCGGATCCGGCATTAAAAAATTTCAATGGAAATTAAATGCCGGATCCGGCAAGTGCGGTAGTGTCCTGGGATTTTGTCCGGAAAAAATAACGTAGCATGCTGCGGTATTTTGACCGGTTAAATAGCATACAAGGGACGGAACGGAAGACATCCTGATGCATACTGAATGGACCCTTTACCGGATTTCAATACCGGAAAATAATAACGCTAGTGTGAAAGTAGTCTTAGAGACGAATGGTACGAAAGCTCCGAGAGGTACCCGTTCTCTTAATCGGTCAAGGTCCCAGCGGTGCATACTGCACTTTAATGAGAGCTGAGCTGCACTACCCAGCTTGGCTCCTAGTGAACAGAACTTCGCACTTCCAGCTCCACACACGGTTTAGTTTCCGGTGCCAGCAGCTGCCTGAAACAGCTGATCGTGGGGGTGCCGGATCCTCACCGAAATGACATTGATGACCGATCCTGAGGATACTCCGATCTGATATTGAAGACCTATGCTGAAGAAAGGCCACCAATATCGAAGTATCAGAAAACTCCTTTCATTTCTTAAGGACCTGGTAATGTTGTGCTCAAGGACTATACAAATGTTTATTTTTTTGTCTTGGCATTCCCGATTAACATTATTATTACATTGCAGTAATATTGCTTTCCATGGATACCATATTGGAGTATGTATAAGTTAGTGTTTTCACATTACCCCCTTTACCTAAAAGAAGTGTATATATTTAAAGAAGATGCCCTACTTATTATAACTTCCCCCCAAGCCAATAATGGTCATAAAATAACAAGAAATGTATACTCCTATTTATTTCACTCCCTGCAGCTTTCTTAGTTTGGCTGCTGTTATGAGGTGCCCATATACGCCATATGACCACTGCAGCCAAATCATTGGCCTCAGCAGTCTCATGAAATTGATCGTTGAGTCTAGTGACTGACTGCACAAGTTATACGGGCACATCATCGCTACAGCTAAGGAGATAACATCATGGCTGCAGAGGCAGGATAACCCATAAACAGAGCTGTGCAAGGTTGTTTTTTTGTGGTGTAGTTGATGTTTTCATTGGTTTTATTCTAGGTTACTTATAATATTTTTAAACATTTTATTCCCCTTCTATGCCATGGTCTCTATTGTCTGTAGAATCTAAGGGGTAAACAGTTCTCAGTTACTGCTAGGCTCCTGTGGCAGCCTGTAAACGAAGGATCAGAAAAATAAAAACACTTGTTGGATCCAAGGTCTCTCTCACATACACTTTTTTTTTTTTTTATCGTGGTGGCATTTTCTATTTAGTTAGATTCCATACCTGGGTTTTTCCCTAGCATTTTTGAAGTACTATAGAACAGTGTATGAAAAAAACAGCAGATAAAATTCCATAGCCAATGCATGCTATATTATGATATCATGACCCCCAAAACTTAAACACTATGTCATAAACAAATTAATATTTTATTGTTAATTTTATATATTACAGTATTTTCCTGTAGACTTTAAAATTAAATCCCGGCTGTTGCGTTTTATAAAAAAAAATATATAAAAGGCACAAAAAAAACCACACAGTGTGTGATTCCCCGTAGGGGTCATGCACGCGGCCGTGTGTCACACTTCGGTGTGGGAGGGAAACACTACACCGAGCATAAGAGGGAAGGGGGGAACTAGGAAACTAAGGAAGGAAGATGGACACCTCCTAGTAAAACCCTAACTGACTACCAGTATGAACAGACCCCAGAGGTAGGCGTGTTCATACGCAGGAATACCTAGAGTCCTATCTAGGCTATATGACCCTGGTACTAACGGCAGGGTCCAGACTACCTGTTGCTCCAAATGGAAAGAAGAACAGGAGTCTCCTTAAGACCTAATACAAACAATAGAGAAATGCAACACACAGAACCCAAACAAAATACAAAAAAGGGAATGGAAAGACTTAAAGGGTTTCTACCACTTGCTGTGGACACATTTCGTTTTCAGACACTAGCGATCCGCTAGTGTCTGATGTACCATACAAGCCAAGTATTATATTCCTCCGTTCTCTTTAAAAAAGCACTTTTATATTTATGCAAATGAGCCTCTAGGTGCTATGCAGGCGTCTTTTCAGCACCTAGAGGCTCCGTCTACCGCTCAGACATTGCAGGCGCAATCAATGTCTGACCGCTCAGACATTGACTGCGCCTGCGCCGAATGCAGAGATGAACGGCGCAGGCGCGAGATTTCGGACGCCAGAAGCAGGGGGAGGATCGATTTCACTAGGAAATGGGCGTGCTGGAGCAAGGAGCTGGGCGGCAGTTTATGAAGGTAGACGAAGCCTCTAGGTGCTGAAAAGACGCCCGCATAGCACCTAGAGGCGAATTTGCATAAATATAAGTGCTTTTTTAAAGAAAACGGCAGAACGGAGGAATATAATACTTGGCTTGTATGGTACATCAGACACTAGCGGATCGCTAGTGTCTAAAAAAGGAAATGTGTCCACAGCAAGTGGTAGAAACCCTTTAACTTCAAATGGGCTATGGAAGCACCAGGAACTCAGCCGAGATCCACACACCAGCTCTCCACAACTGAAACTAAAGTTATAAACCACACAGCATAGTGTGAGAAGCAACTATAAATAAGGAAGGTTAAATGACCCCATTAGCAACACCTGAAGGCAAGGGGTGCGGCCATACCAGAAACACAGACGCCAATTTATCCACAGGGAAAAACTGTCAGATCAAACCACGTGTTGCCAGTCTCACCGATCTCCTGCCACCTGATGCTGGAACGTCCGTGACACCGTGCCCGCAATATGTGGGGACCGGCCTTGTGCGCAGGGCTGTGGAGTCAGTAGATAAATGCTCCGACTCCAACTCAGACTCCTCAGTTTTTGGTACTTCCAACTCAGACTGCTCTGTATTTAATATGCAAATGTATTTTATACATTCCTTGAAGGAAAGAAAGGCAACATACATGTCATTACCACATGAAGAGGGCAATGGCAATACGCTCGGTCCACCACACCACCTACCATACCAGAACTACCCTCCTAATCCCATAGAAATAAATACGCAACACCACTGCCTGGATTTAATCGGCCACAGCAGCCGTTTATTAAATAAATACATAACATCATTAACATATAAATTAACCCAGGACGAGGGGAGGTCCTAGAAGCCCCAATAACCTCATAACACCACTAAAACCTGCGTCTCCATCTTGCCCCCAGCCGTTGAACCCAGCTCGGAGGCAGCAACTGATGGACGCGTAGTTAGTTACTACCAGCTCCTCAATGAGAGTCCAGCCCCTCCCGCGGGGCCCTCCCATCCTCAGGTACCACCATCTTCTTCCACTTCAAGGACCTCCCCCGCCTCCACGACTGCCGCGACAAAATAACAAAGGAAACCAACCCAGACCCCCCCCATACCCTATCACCAAAGGGCCGGGAGGGTGGGCGTTCGCTTGCCCTGGCCGCACTGTCCTCTCTCTCCCGCCTCTTCCCCTCGCAAGCGTTAGCCACGCCCCCACCCCCTCCCGCTCCCTTGACAACTCGCGCTTAACTGACCCTGTCTCCCACTTAACCCTTACCTCACCTGTCCCTTCACTGCCATCACCTCTTCATGAACGGCCTCCCCCACCGCTGCGCTCCTCGTCCGGCCTGACTGAACTACTGGCTAGGAAGCTGCTGCCTTCTCCTTTGTGTGCTGATCTTCTGCTGAGGATCCAGGAAGGGGCATTTATTGTAAAACATGATTTCCCTAGTAGAATCCCATAGTCATGTTTACAGTTTAAGCTAACAATCTGAGTTTACAAGTTTTTATAGCCTTAGCTGAATGACAGCAGTTTTTCAAATGGTTTACAGCTTCAGTCTTGAACTATTGACTATCCATTCCCTTCACTTATACAAGTGTCTAGTCCTGCAAAAAACATTTACTTAATCAGTTATCAGTGAGAGGCTAGCTTAACCATGGGCGTTGCGTTCCCTGTAACAGCGGAACACAACGGAAAGTATAAGTATTGCCGCTCCTTAACTGTGCGTTGCGTGCCATATAGTGAAGCATATGAAAAGCATGCTTCTTCACGGTCACTTAACATGTTCGTTTTGCAGTAATGTGACGCACTGCATGCATTGGCCTTTATTCTTACAGTAGAGAAGTACCGTATTTTTCGCAAAAGCGGGGGAAAAATAGCAGTGCGTCTTATGGAGCGAATGCTGCGACCGTCCGGTGAATAGGCTGAGAGGGAAGAGGGCTGGGGGCTGGCATCTGTTTCTGTAATTCAGCGGAGCCCGATGCAGTCACTGTATTCTACTACACCGGGCCCAGCTCACTGTAGTATACAGTAATCATATCTAACTTGTGGGTATTTTTAAAGTATTCCAATCATCTTAAATCTAGCGCTGTACTACTTACTACTAACTTCTTGGCAGTCAGGAGGCCGGGTGGGCGCTCGTAGCGTAGCTCACTACGTCACGAACCTGCTCCGCCCACTTTATGAATGAAGCAGTCACCGGGCCCTACTGCCATTACAGAAACAGATGCCGGCCTCCATTCACTACACAAGGACACTGCTATGGGGGGGGGGGATCTGTGGATGACACATAAGATAAGATGCTGTATATGTGCCATCCGCAGATGCCCCCATAACAGTGCCATCCACAGACCACCATTAGTTCAAAACCCACCAAAAGCACACCTTTTGGTTCAAAATATTTTTTTTCTTATTTTCCTCCTCAAAAACCTAGGTGCGTCTTATAGGCAGGTGCATCTTATAGGGCGAAAAATAAGGTAATGAACTTTTTGTGAATTGGGACATTTAAACTTGCTTTTTTTATTTATTCCAATTTAAATCTAGTAGGAGTCGGTTCATTCTCTGCCTCCGCCCCACAAAAAAAAAAAAAAAAAAAAAAAAAAAAGGAAAAATAAAATAGAACATGTTCAATTTTTTTGCGGTGCAGACACATCACAGACCCATTCAAGTTGAATGGGTCTGGATATGCTTGCGGAATCCACAAGGATGTTGCCCGAATGGTTACAGGTCATGAGTGTTCTGGTGCCCCAGACGATCAGGTCCCGAAGTCAAATTTCCAGTGATGATTCATTCATTAATGTTTGTCATGGCGACATCCCTTTAAGCCTCCATAGTCGTAAATGGGGTACGGTAATAAAACATCCATGATTAATAAATTAACAAATATCAGTTTATTAGCAGTGTGTTTTCTTTCACAGTGACAAAAACATCTGGCCATTTTCAGAGTCGGCAGATTATTTTTCTTTAGAAGTCTTCTTCAGCGTTTTTGCTGTGCACCTTTTTTAATGTGAGAAGTTTTTCTACAGCTGAGGCTATAGACACTTCCCCATGGACCTTGTTGTCTCGTGTCCGCACATTGACTGCATTGTTTGCCTTCTCTTTCTCACCAACCACTATAAGAAGAACATAAAGTTTCCTTGTTAACAAGATGTCCATGCAACACACAAACAAGCAGAAACAATGTGACTACACTACATTAACCCTTTCAGTACCAAGCCACTTTTCACCTTAAATCCCAGGCCGATTTTTGCAAATCTGATATTAGTCACTTTATGTGGTAATGACTTTGGAAAGCTTTTACTTATTCTAGCCATTCTGAGACAGTTTTCTCGTGACACATTGTACGTCATGACAGTGGTAAGTTTGAGTTGATATATTTAACCTTTATTTATAAAATAATCCCAAATTTACCAAAGATTTTGAAAAATTCTCAATTTTCAAAATATGAATTTTTATACTTTTAAGACAGATAGTAAGACCTAATAAAATAGTTATCAATCAACATTCCCCATATGTCCGCTTTATGTTGGGATAATTTTGTTAATGTCATTTTTTTTTTTTTTAGGACGTTAGAAGGCTTAGAAGTTTATTTTTCAAATTTTCAAAAAAAATTCCCAAAAACATTTTTTTAAGCACCAATTCAGTTATAAAGTTATTTTGAGGGGCTTACGTAATGTAAACCACCCATAATGACCCCATTTTAAAAACGACATCTCTCAAATTATTCAAAACTGATGTTACAAACTTTGTTAACCCTTGAGGTGTTCCACAAGCATTAAATGAAAATGGAGGTAAAATTTAAAAATTTCACTTTTGTGGTAGATTTTGTATGTTAATCAATTTTTTATTGCAACACAGCAAGGGTTAACAGCAAAATAAACCTCAATATATATTACTCTGATTCTGCAGTTTACAGAAATACCAAATATGTGGCAGTAAACTGCTCTATGGGCACATGGCAGTGGTCAGACGGAAAGGAGCGCCATATGGATTTTGGAGGCAGATTTCACTACAATTGTTTTTAAGCACCAATTTGTATTTGAAGAGACCCTGACGTACCCCTACATTGGAAACCTTCAAAAGGTGACCCCATTTTGGAAACTACACCCCTTAAAGAATATATTAAGTGGGGTACTGAGCACTTTGACCCCCTAAGCGTTTTACGGAATTTGGAAACACTTGGATGTAAAAATGAAAAGTTTTGTTTCTTCCAATAAAATGTTGCTTTAGCCTCAAATTCTTCATTTTCACAAGGGGTAACAGGAGAAAAAGCACCCCATAAATTTTTACCCATTTTCTCCTGAATACGGCAACACCCCATTTGTGGTGGTGAACTGCTGTGGGGGCACATGGCAGGACTCAGAAAGGAAGGAGCGCCATATGGCTTTTGTAGCGCAGATTTTGATGGATAGGTTTATGGGTGCCATTGGCTTTTATTTTTTAAGTGATTGTGATGTGGGGGCTAATTTTTTGCGGGATGAGGCGATTGGTACCATTTTGGGGTACATAAGACTTTTTGAACGCTTGGTATTAAACTTTGTGAGGCAAGGTGAAGCAGGGTGTTACGGACACTGTGATACCTAATATGTCTATCATTTTTATTTTTGTTAGGTTTTACACAGTAAAATCGTTTTTGAACAGAATAAAATTTTGCTTGTGTGTTGCCATTTTCTGAGAGCCCCATTTTAAAAAAATTTGGGGCAATTGTCTTAGGTAGTGGCTCATTTTTTGCAGGATGAGATGACTGTTTGATTGGTACCATTTTGGGGGTACATAAGACTTTCTGATCACTTAGTAATACACTTTGTGAGGCAAGGTGACCAGAAAATTGCTTTTTTTACACAGTTTATTTATTTTTATTTACCGCGTTCACCTGACTGGGTCGATCATGTGATATTTTTATGGAGACGGTCGATGCGGACGTTGCAATACCTAATTTGTCTACTTTTCTTTTTTTCCCCTATTTTTACACATTTTTTTTAAACTTTATTTTGGGAAAAAAAGACACTTTTTTTTTTACTTGAAACTAGGGATCGACCGATATAGATTTTTTAGACCCGATACCGATAATTTGTCAACTTTCAGGCCGATAGCCGATAATTTATACCGATATTCTGGGAATTTTTATTTTAGAAAAAAAAAAATCCTTCACAAATCTGCTGAAAATTAATATGTTTATTGTTAACGTGTATTTTTTATTTTTTTTGCAAATCAATTTTTTTCATTTATACTTAATATGTTGCTGTTTTTTTTACTATTAGCCCCTTTAGGCACTAGAACCCTTGTCCTATTCACCCTGATAGATTAACTACCGCAGATCGCAGCTACTTGTCATAGAGGTCGGGAGCCGGCTATGTGATTCTGCAGCCAGCTCCCGCCTTCTGTATATGAATTAATGAGAGACTTATCTTCATTGGTGGCGCAGTAGCCACACCCCCTCCCCTCCTCTTGTCCTCCCTCCTCTCATTGGTGGCGGTAGCAGCACAGGGGGAGGGAGACACTGCTTCCTTCTCCCCTGTGCTGCTGAGGGAACACGGAGAGCGCTGACAGCAACGCGATCTTTGTTCCCAATACGTTATCAGAATATCGCAAAATAGATGCCGATACCGATAACTGTCAAAATACTGAATATCGGCCGATAATATCGGTAAAACCGATAATCGGTCGATCCCTACTTGAAACATAATTTTATTTGCAAAACTTTATCTTTTTACTTCTTTTTTCACTTTATTTTTTGTACTACTCTGGGACTTTAACTTTTGGGGGTCTGATCCCCTTTACAATGCATTACAATACTTCTGCATTGTATTGCATTGGCTGTACGTGTATTACACACTGTAATACACTTACAGCTTCTTGCCTGTGAGATACAGGGGGCTGGATCTCACAGGCTCTCATGGAAGGCAGCCACGATGCCTACATCCTTCTTTTTTTTTCGTGCACATATGAACATGGGACCAACGCAGATGTCATCAGCTGCCAAGTGCACATTAACAGGTCAGTCAGTTTCATAGGAACAAATCTGCTGACAGATAACTATCTTTTCTGACTTGTCTGTTGTAATGAATACTTGTATTCCCCATGAAGTAATAATTTCATAACTTGCTGGAAATTTATTAATAGGGTTCACATCTTCGTTGGAGAATCTCCATAGCAAGCTTTTTTTATTACCGAAAAAAAACCTGATGATCATGAAGGATCCCAACAAACCCCATTACACGTGAGTGGGGTCCGTTGGCGTTTGTCATGGACAGATCTGTCACTTTTTGGATTTCTGTTCCAAGATGGAAGAGAAAACCGGAAACTCAAAATCAGATGTGAATCTAACCTAAAAGTAACAGGGAGTTACCATTTCCCTTGTTTAAGTGAGTGTGTGTACAGTTTACATGTGGCCTCTGTAATGCTAATGACAGCTTCCATTATGAAAGCGGTCATTAGCATGCGGGAGGCACAGGAATGTGAGAACAGGGCTGATCTGAGGCTGGGGGCCGCCGACAGGGGTCTGATCTGAGGCTGGGGGCCGCCGACAGGGGTCTGATCTGAGGCTGGGGGCCGCCGACAGGGGTCTGATCTGAGGCTGGGGGCCGCCGACAGGGGTCTGATCTGAGGCTGGGGGCCGCCGACAGGGGTCTGATCTGAGGCTGGGGGCCGCCGACAGGGGTCTGATCTGAGGCTGGGGGCCGCCGACAGGGGTTTGATCTGAGGCTGGGGGCCGCCGACAGGGGTCTGATCTGAGGTTGGGGAGGGTCTGATCTGAGGCTGATGGAGGTGGGGGGCAGATCTGAGGCTGAGAAATGGACAAAGATAGGGACTGTTGCGAAGAAAGAGTTACGGACAGTGGCAGAGAGAGTGAAAGCTGGGTGAACCCATCTGGGTTTAGCTTGGCTGTCATTAATGCCAAATAAAGAACTAAATTTATAACATTCTCAACTTAAGTATTAGACTGCTATATGTGGTCAAAAAAGCTCCTGTACTATTTGTAATATATATAGTACAGGCGCCATTTGGTGCTGCAAGAATACAGCGCTCTAGATTTTTTAAATTGAAACGCAATTTCTGTAACTTACCCCTAAGTCAGTTATGTTTGACCAAATATACCTGTCAAATTTTTAAGTTGAGACTTTTGTATGGTCCCCGAATAATGTTACAAATATCCAAATGGCCCTCGGCAGTAAACAGGTTCCCCACCCCTGGTGTAGGTAAACGCCCCTAACTGGTAACATCCAGTTGTCAATTAATCCATAAACTATTTTACGAGGAATACGGTACAAGCATTTACCATACAAGACATGTCAGGGGAGGTGACAGGTTCTCTGTAAGATGATAATATTTGGCTGTTAAGAGGCTACTTTGTCTTAAAACGGAGTGTATACAGCTCTAGTATGGTTAATGTTCTATAGTTACCAAAAATAAAGTTGTACTGAGCCAGTTGTGCATTTCGTATCTTCTTATTCAGCGTGCAACTATGATCCAAGTCCACATCAGCCATGAATCCTGCAACAAAAAATTCTTTGCACACCTAAAATTACAGTCAAGAGAATGCAATTAGTATTAATGGGTAGAAATTATCATAAAGAGCTTGTATTAGACTGGCACATAGTCGGCCAGATCATTGCTAACGAGTGTTTTTAGTAATGCTTGTTAGCGATGATCTGGCAGTGTAATACTGCCGCCGATTAGCCAATCCAGATTTATAAACTAAATTAAAACTCATTGTTTGCTGGAGGCAGATCGTTCTGTCTAATCACGACCTGCTGCCGGCAAACAGCTAGTTTGTATGGGGATGAGCCATGGCATTAGCGATCACTCCTCCTCGTACTGTGGAAGAGATCACTGCATGTAATAGCAGCGGTCTCCTCCACTAACGAGCAGGTGATAGCCAGGAAGGAACACTTCCTTCCCAACAATCGCCTACAAAATCTGCATGTCTAATACAGCCTTTACTCCTAGAGATGGAGCGTTCAGATGCACTCTCCAATATTTCTCATTAGAGCAGATGCAGGCAAAATGACTGTACACAACCTCAGGACAAAAGATTGATTTTTATTTTTTTCCTCTGGCTTAGCAATAACTTCTATATACTGTACATAGTCAAAGCACCAGCAGTATCAGTCTGCCATGGCAAACACTGTCAAAAGAATGGCTTTTTAAAAAAAAAAAAAAAAAAAAAAAAAGGGTCTCTGAAGTGGTTAAAGCACACACCCTGAATGGTTCACACTGCATTTTAGCCCCATGCTTGGGTTTCCATTGAGTCTATACATCTGAAATGGCATACTGCTATGGTAAAACCATGACAGATGCATTCATCTTTGGACTGTATGATCTGCTTTGCATTAGGTTTCTACCTTTTTCCCCCAGATAATATAGTGTAGTCTACCACACTATTCTATCTGGAAGGGGGGCAGAAAAGAATGTTTGTCCCATTGAATTGAATGCAGTATATATTTAAAGTATAACTGTCATTCTTTTATTTTTGTAATGTATAGGGACAATGATACTGACCGTTTTTGTAATATACTTTAATTACTGAAATTGTACATTTCTATTAGAAAAATAGCATTAAAGTGGCCCATTTTGAGCCTTAGCAATGCTCCTCTGTTTTCTGTTTACATAACAGTGGAGACTTGCTCAATACTGACTGTTATCTAAAAAGGAGACAGAGGAGCGTTGTCAAGGCTCAAAATGGGCCACTTTAGTGCTATTTTTCTAATGGAAATGTACGATTTCAGTAATTAAAGTATATTACAAAAATGGTCAGTATCGCTGCCTCTATATGTTACACTTTAAATACTGTTTTTGGATATTCAAATGTATATCCTAGAAGTCTAAAACACTGTGTAAACCCAGACTAAAACGGTTTTAATTGTATATAATTCCATACAACTAAATACATTCAGTGTCAAATAGTTAGTAATTTCTTGTTACTATTGCAACATGCACCAATCATCTAACCATCTTATGCAATTAGGTTATTCACTGGTAATTCATTATTGGAGTGATTTTAGGAAGAAGAAGAGCTAGGATAGGTGATGAACGTTATATTAGTGGGGATCTGACCCTGGAACTGTAAAATGGGACATTCCCACCAGTATGTCCTCAGTGGGAAGGAGTTGGTGCCTGAGAATGTATACAGACACTCCATACAGCTCTATGGGAGGGAGGTACACAGCCAGGTTCAAGTACAGTTCGATCTCTAAAGTAGCCTTTGTGTATACCGCCAGATAACATTTTTTTATAGTACACCAGAAACATCAATGATCTTGTTTTGCCAATCTAAGTTTTGAGCAATAAGCTGCGTAATCGTAGCTTGTTCATATCAATATATAGATAGATACCTGTTGGGCGTAGTCTTCACAGCTTGGTCCAACTGGAACTACCATGACTTGTCGAGGTGAAAGCCAAAATGGCCTAATAAAAAAATAAAATAAAAATAAAATAAAGCGATATACATTATATATTGTGTTTAGTTTAATGCATGTCAGTTCAAAAGTGCAAAACTTTACATTATTATAGAACTAATAGTGTTATAGAAGCAGTAGGCCAATCAGGTTGTGTAGAGAAACAAAGCAAAATTATTTTAGATTTTCTACTTTGTGCAGGTGTTAAAGGAAACCCGTCACCATGAAAATGCAAATTCATCTGCAAGAAGCATATAGCAGGAGGATCTGGGCAGAATTATATATACATTTATGGGAAAAGATTAAGTATAGGTTGTATTTTGTTAATTCCTGCTCAGCGTGTCCTGAAATCTGTGCACATATTTTACCCTGGTTGTGAATGGTCTTTTGTACTGTAAATAGTTAAAGATTTTCTGCCCACAGTAAAAATCTGTGCATAAAAAAGTATCTAACCCATAAGTGAGAAGACAAACTATGAAAACACAAAAAAGATCATATAAATAAATGCTCAAAAAGTAACAATTTTTAATCAGGTTTTTTCTTTATCATACCACTTTCCACCATAATTTTCACAAAGAATTGCTATCATCCGTTCCACTGATCCTAAGATGGCACGATGTATGATGACTGGTCTGTTCTTATCATCCCCATCTTTTCTGCAGAGTAAGAAGGGCAGAACTCAAAACACAGAAAACCAGAAATATTCAGTTGCATATTTAAATGGAGTCTGTCAGCTGTTTTGACCATGCTAAACTGCTGATAGCACAATGTAAGAGCTAGGGAGAGCAGTACAAAGATGTGGAACTTTTATCATCAGCAGTAGTGTGAATATGACATTTTATTCTGCTGCTGCAAGTGCCCAGGGCTTCACTATGAAGTGCTCTCTGCAATTAGCTGCTTTTTAGTCCCTCCCCTCTGCTCCGAGTGACAGCCTTATTGGTCTCCTGCTGGACACTACAGCTGTCAAGCAGAGGAGGGGGACTGTGGAGAGGCTCAATTAACATGCCTTTTTTTACCTCACTGGAAACACCATAAAAACAAAACCCAATAAACTATGGCAGAAGTTTTTTTTCCAATTCCACCTCTTTTAGAAAAAAAAATTCCAGATTCTCGCTACATCGTTTGCAATATTAAATAGTGCCATTAGAAAGCAAAACTTGTCCCACAAAAAGCAAAAAAACAAGCCTTTGTATGGTTATACGTATTGTTTAAAAAAAATAGAGTTACGGCTTCTGGAAGGCCAGGCATAAAAATGAAAACAAAAAAAAATAAAATAAATATGGAAAATCGCTGTGTCGGGAAGGGGTTGAAGCATCACTTACGGCACTGACATGACCAGTAATCAGTATATAAAGAAGTTACTCTTACCCTACATAAGTTAAGTTAAACCGAATTGGAAGTTGGAAATCAAGCTGTATTGTTGCACACTGGTGGTATCGTCCAATGGCATCTCTGATTTTAATATCAATCTGCAATAAAGGATACAATTTAGGACTACAATTTGTTATGTGTTTTAGAAGGTTCTCAAACATGTTTCTAAAATTTAATAAAGAAATATATGAAACTGAGAAGAAGCTGCTGGCTTGATACTCACCTTTGGGCCATAGAAAGCACCATCTCCTGGATTCAGTTTCCAGGGTTGTCCGAAATCATTCAGGCTGTTCTCCAGTTGCTAGAAATGGGAAGAAAAGAAAGAATAAAGCGATTACAGCGTTTCCCTTTACTGCACTAGCAGTGTCAATGGCAATCATACCTTTTCAGCATCATTCCACATCTCGATTTCTCCAAGATAGTTGTCAGGTCTGGTTGAAAGGTGGAGTTGGAAAGTAAATCCAAACACCTCATATATCGACTGCAGGAACTGCAGGCATCCCTTCATCTCTTCTTCTATCTAGGCAACAAAGTATTAGGGTCAAAAAGTGTAACTACTAGTAAAGGTCCGATTGCTGGGCCCCACTGCTGGACCCCCAAGATCACTGGAATGGGGTCTTGTGCCTCCCTCGTTCCTCCTCACTGCAGTTGAGTTTGAATGGAACAGAAGACAAGCATGCTGTACTTAACTATCTTTTTAAACCCAAAAGACAAATGGTGCAGCAGGGCACATGCTCAAGTGGCACTACATTGATACACCTCATTACTGCTTTTGCGTGGTGAGGATGACCCCTGATCCAGTGATTAATGGGTATCCCAGCTACCAGAAATTTATCCCATTAGAGGACAACCCTTTAAATATTGTGAAAATTGCAGTCTGATTTCACCTTTACCTGTTCTATAGTGCAAAAAATATGTGCATCATCTTGCTGAAAGCGCCTTACTCTGGTCAGGCCACTTAATGTCCCAGATAACTCATTACGATGTAGAACACCGAAGTCTGCAAAGCGCAGGGGCAATTCTCTCCAAGAGCGAGGACGATGACCAAACATGAGGCTGCAAAAGCAGAAATTAATGAAATACCACATGAAAGATACCACCATAACTGATAAGTGACTACTTCTGTTACAGCTCCAACATCATAGTCCTATGGAGATATTGTCATCACTTATACAAGTTAATGTCCCCAGTGAGGCTGACAATTTACTTCCCTCTCTCAAACATACTGTTACAAGCAATGGTTGTGGAACCACTGTGCCAACTAGCCAGTTTGATTGGGGCTAGACCCAAGAGCGTTATCTTGGCATTTCCCCTTGTATTCACCCTTTAACCGCTATACAGGGATCTGGAATTCATTCCTAGGGGAGCCACTAGGCTGCTACCTCTTGGAATAGTCCCAGTGTGGTTGGCTGCTGACCCACAGGGATCAGAGACACCATGTAATACACTTGGTCAGGGCAGGCAGAGTAAATGTGAATCTGTGAAACAATCCAAAAGTCAGGGCAGTCAGCACAGGATCAGTACGCTGAACAGGCACAGGTCAGGAACCAGGCAGACAAATGGATAATAGCTCTTTACAGAATTCAGCAAGGTAGAAAGAGACCTAGCAAAATCTGGAGAGACCAACTGCTCAGGCAAGGACTGAAGGAAACAGACCAGAAACAGTTATATACAGGAGCAGATGATCAGCGACTGGACACAGCCATGCAGCAGCTCACAGAGCAGGAGAACAAGATTAACCGTATCAGTGCAGCAGACAAAAGTTTTAAGGGCATCTGCCAGGAGATTTGTACCTATGTAATTGGCTGACCTGTTACATGTGCGCTTGGCAGCAGAAGGCATCTGTGTTGGTCCCATGTTCATATGTGCCCGGACTGCTGAGAAAAATGAAGTTTTAATATATGCAAATGAGCCTCTGGGAGCAACAGGGGAGTTGCCGTTACACCTAGAGGCTCAGATCTCTCTACCACTGCCCCATCCTCTGTACTGTGATAGACAGGGATAGGCAGTATAAACATCACCACACCTGGACCTGTCAATCAAAGTGGAAAGGGATGTGGCAGTGGCAGAGGGAGCAGAGCCTCTAGGTGTAACGGTAACGCCCCCGTTGCTCCTAGAGGCTCATTTGCATTTTTTAAACTTAATTCTTCTCAGCAATGCGGGCACATATGAGCATGGGACCAACACAGATGCATTCAGCTGCCAAGCGCACATGTAACAGGTCAGCCAGCTTCATAGGCACAAATCTGCTTACAGATGCCGCTCAATTAATACAAGCCCCAATTCACACATTGGAAGCCAGTGCCTGTAAACATAGGACACCGGCGGCTCTGAACCACCATTGTAAAACAGACACGGGGCAGTTCCATAGGAAGCTAATTAACCTTCTACGTTTTTCTGGGCGTGGGAGATTTCCACACACCCAATTGTTTAGTTCAATGGGGAGAAGTATCAGCTCATATCCAAGGCAAATGAACAGGATTTGACCGAATGCAAAAAATGACTTCATACCACCGATCAGGGTAAGAGAGTGCGAGTTACAGAAGTTGACAGGGTATTAATTCCCACAGCGGTTATCCCAGCTTGTGTCGGCACACACTCAATGGTCCACGTTTAATAAAATCAGTCTACCTAGACCTCGTTGTAAATAGTGCCACAGTTATTGCAGAAAATTATACTGCAAACTAAGCCAACCTATAGTTGGTAAAACATTAGACGAAAGTGTCTATCCTTGCACCACATTTATCTTCAAGCCTGAGCCACTGTGATACATTTGGTGAAGGTCGGGTTACACTGACCTATCTTGGGGTAGGACAAGCTCAGGTCAACAATAAAGGCGTTGATCGGAGCTCATTTGCACCAGCCTGTGACACAGACCAAGGCACAGTATAAGGGGAGGAAGAACTGCGACCACGAACGTTCCTCGCCTGTTCTTACACAAGGAGATGTGCTGCTGATATCGGACAGCTTTCCTTCTGAATCGGGGATTCAATCAGCCTACAAACAAGTATTTGCTCATCTGCCGACTCCGTTATACTATGAACTCTTGTTCCTGATAATAGGGGCTGAAGTTTATGCCATCACCAGAATTCATAAATCTGCCCCAATGTGTGTAAAGGGGTTATGACATTTTCCTGTATGCCTTACAAATCATTTCACATCAGTTGTGGATCTGAAATCATGCACACTTTACAACATCCACTACATGCTACGTGATAAAACGGACAAGTTGGATAAAGTTATGTAAAACTGGAAGAGTAAACTTACCAGTGTCCAGGACAGTTCATCGGTTTAAGTGCAAACGTTTCTTTTTCAACTTCAAAGGAGAACATGTTCTCACTGTAATGCTGCCAGTGACCTGATGCTTCCCACAACTTGCTATTGTAGATGTTAGGGGTTGCTACCTCTGTAAAATTCCTCAACTGATATTCCTCCTGAAACAAGACAGCATTAGGGCTCATTCACACGACCGTGGTTTGGTTCCGCATCTGAGCCGCATTTTTTGCGGCTCGGGTGCGGACCCATTCACTTCAATGGGGCTGCAAAAGATGCGGACAGCACTCCGTGTGCTCCGTTTTGTGGCCCACAAACATTATTAGTCATGTCCTATTCTTGTCCGTTTTGCGGACAAGAATAGGCATTTTTATAAAGGGCCGTCCGTTCCGTTCAGCAAATTGCGGAAGGAACATGGGCAGCATCTGTGTTTTGCAGGCTGCAAAATACGGCACCTTCAAGTGAGCAAGCCCTTACTTTGTGTTAGGAGCTATGCATAGTATCTGTAGACCCTTTTAGTTCTCTTTCATAGGAGCGATACGGATGGTGTCAGGATCTGTTCAGGAAAAAACTGATGGTTTTGCACTCAAGTTCAATCAGTTTTATCCGCGATTGTGTTCAGTTTTTCCATGTAGATGCAATCAGTTTCAGGCCTCTTGCACACGACCGTATGGCTTTTTCAGTATTTTGTTGTCCGCAAAAAAACGGATCCGCCAAAAATACGAATGACATCCGTGTGCATTCCATTTTTACGGAACAGCTGGCCCCTGATAGAACATTACTATCCTTGTCCTTTATGCGGACAATAATAGGACATGTTCTATCTTTGAACGGAACGGAAAAACGGAAACTGAAGGCATACGGAGTACCTTCCAGTTTTTTTGCGGATACATTGAAAAGAATGGTTCCATATACGGACCGCAAAAAAAGGAACGGAAACGGAAAAAAAAAAAAAAAAAAAACATTCGCGTGCAAGAGGCCTTAATGCGTTTTTTCACGTACTTGAAGAAAAACTGAAGAATATCAATCTACATTTCCCAGCAACCATCAGTTAACAACACAGTGTATTCAGATGCCTTCCGTTTTTCAGACAACTCATTCATTTCTATAGGACCAGAGCTGAATGAAAAACGCACAAAATAGATCATGCTGCAATCTTTCCAAGGCTCGTGCACATACCCATTAAATTGAATCGGTCAGGATTCAGTCTGTATGCTAGGCGTTCGCTACACGCAGTGCAAACTCGCTCGTATAAAATTATCCTTAAAAGGGGTTTTCTGGGATTTTTAGGTTGATGGACAGATGTCTTCTTTCAGCCTTACAAACTTTGTTACTAAGCACATCAGTACTCGTATAGGCAGGGCTCATTCACACTGCTAGCCTAGAAACAATTTGGTACGCTATAGTTCCTGTGGCGGCACTCCCCAAAAAAATTACGGAATTATGGAGGTATTGTCCTAGTCTTAATAGGAATTTAGGGGAATTTTCTTATTCTTGTCAAATTAGTAAAAAAATTAAAGGGGTTGTGCAGCACATTATTTCAATGGGAAGGCTTGTTCCTAATCAAGGAATGAGATGTCCCATTGAAGTGAATGAAACTGCTTCTAGTAATTACACCGACTCACCGCTGCGCTGTCTGCGGTGCGCAGGTAAACAATGAAGGGAAGTCTGCTCTTGCACTGAGCGCAATCTTCCTTTCAACCAGCTGATCGGCGAGGTTCCGTGTGTCTGACCCCCACCGATTTGATATTGATGACCTATTCTGAGGATAGGTCATCAATATTAATATCCCAGAAAACCACTTCACACAAACATCCTCATTCTGCTGATACCCATCATTATATCCCTTTGCAAACAATGATGTAATGACTAGTTAATATCTGTGTTTTCACGGTCAAGAAAGAAAAGACGATACATGTTGGACTGTGTAGGCAGATGGATCACCGTAATTTTATTTTTCTGCTTGTACAGCTATACTGTCTACTAGGGATGAGCGAATTTCATATTTTGAAGTTCGTGTTCTGGCATTTACTGAAGTGCGTTATGGATGCTGTTACCACGGACCATAACTCAATTCCATGGCAGAATGCCTTTAGAGGTATTCTGTTATTCATTCCGTCATAATAGAAGTCTGTGGCCTGCATAACAGATCCGTCCAGTGTCCGTTATGCTGGAGTCCTCTCCTGCATAATGTAAACCGGACAAATCCGTTATGCAGCCCATAGACTTCTATTATGACGGAATGAATAACAGAATACCTCTAAAGGCATTCCGTTATGCATTCTGTCATGGAATTGCGTTATGGTCCGTGGTAACGGAATCCATAACGCACTTCAGTAAATGCCACAACACGAACCCGCACACAAACTTCAAAATATGAAATTCACTCATCCCTACTGTCCACCTTTGACTCAAATCAAGTTAATATGTTGAACACTAAACAGGCATGTCCTAAGTGCTGTTGTCAGTAGAAATTCCATGCTATGCTCTTCTCAAACTAAAGGTGGCGCTTGTTTGCTTGATTACACAGGCTGATGCAAACTTTGAATGAGAGAAACGATTGCTACTGCAGTCGTTCATCCATTATCCTCTTCTACAGATGATCAGCAGCACATCCGTGATTACAGAGGGATATGTACTGCCGATTATTGGGCACCATTCAATGGGATTGGAACGAGCGCAGGTATCCCTGATAATTGGCCCCAAATCATGCAGCCTAACAGGGCCTTCATACATTAACCTTGTACCTTGTTTTATGGTGTAGGAGATTTTAAACACACCCAATTGTTTATTTTAATGGAGAGAAAATGGATGGGAAAGGTATGTAAGGAGGGATAGATATGTCAGTATACCCTCTCCGCAGCGTATGATAGTTCTGTATGGCAGTGTATTACAGTAGTGATGAAATGAATAAGGCTCCGCTTACATCTGCATTGTGGTTTCCATTACTAACAGAAGAAGTGCCGAATCCAGCAGCAGTAACTGACCGGCTTCCCTGACTTATAGCCAGGCTCAATGGATTGTGTTCATGTGTGTAGCATTTTAAGCGGAAAAACACATTGCTAGTTTTCCCATCAAACACAATGTACTTTTTTGCCGGACGGATGTGAACACAAATTTTCCTTAGTCTACAATGCGATTTTCAGAATACAGAACGTAATATAGCTCCAATTGCTGCTCTAACCTTGATGAAGTCTATCAGAATGTTATATATGTGAGCTCCCCGAGGCAAGAAGAAACAACTCCCTGGGCTCAGATCATGGAAGAAGAAGAGCTCTTGATCCTAAAACAAAATTTAATGCCACATTAGATGATAATACATTTAATATCCCAAACTGATTTTATATTAATAGGCATAATAAGAATAGCTATGTTAATTGGTATACTAGGGAATACTACTTTAAGATATGTCTAATATTCAAATACTACCCTTTAGAAAACAATTTAGGCTACTTTCACACTAGCGTTTTCCCTTTCCAGTATTGAGATAAGTCATAGGATCTCAATAACGGGGGGAAAACGCTTCAGTTTTGTCCCCATTCATTGTCAGAGGGGACAAAACTGAGCTGAAGGGAACGGAGCGCACCAGAATGCATTCCGTTCATTTCCTTGCCTTCCCATGACGCACACAAAAGTGCTGCAAGCAGCGTCCTGGGATGCGGAGCAAGACGGATCCATCATGACTCACAATGTAAGTCAATGGAGACTGATCCGTTTTCTCTGACACAAAAGAAAACTGATCTGTCCCCCACTGACTTACAATGGTTTTAGTGATGGATCTGTTATTGCTAGATGACGAGATAAGATACCAGATCTTTACCTAGCGGATGCAGACGGTTGTATTATCATGATGGAAGCGTTTTTGCTAATCCATGACGGATCCAACAAAAATGCAGATGTGAAAGTAGCCTTATAATACACCTGTGTGTCCTGAGCTTGTGCTCTGCGGCTTCATTCAACTCTATTGGACTGTAGGAGATACCTTCACCAGTCCCATAGCGATGAATGGAGGGGCAGTGCTCCATTCTCATGATCCATAAGGGTCCCAGCAGTCAGACTCCCAACAATTAGACACATGCTGTGGATAAGGTGATAGGCTTAAATCTTGGGAAACCCCTATAACCGTTTAATTGATACATTTTTTTTTTAAGCACTCAATGACTATTTTTCCTCATCCACTTTAACAGTTATTACTGCTGTCCCCTCTATAATACGAGTAATACAAACCTTTCCAATCTTTCTATGATCTCTGTTTTTAGCTTCTTCCTGGAATTTCTCCCACTCCTTCATTAGCTTATTATCAGGAAAAGAAATGCCATATATTCTCTGCAATGTTTCCATGTCAGCTTTCCCTTCCCAATATGTGGAAGAATTCTATAAGATCATAGTCGCAAGATTATTACAGAATATTAGTTGACGATACAGAATTATGTCATAGCATATTCTGTTTTCAGTCATGAATTTACTATACGTTCTACAGTCTTTGCTTTTAGATTTAAAAATCAATAGTGGTAGCGCCACTATTGATACTAACATATGAATGATCTTAGAGTAATAGGCTATGTACCACCTTTGAGACCATTTATTGCATTTGCTTTGTTGGCTATGACTGAAGGATAATACTGTCCTAAATGCATGAGAGTTAGGCTACATGCACACGACCGTATGTGTTTTGCGATCTGCAAAAAAAAACTGATGACATCCGTATGCCATCCGTTTTTTTTGTGTGGATCCATTGTAACAATGCCTAAAACGGACAAGAATAGGACATGTTATTTTTTTTTGCGGAGCTACGGAATGGACATACGGATGCGGATAGCACACAGTGTGCTGTCTGCATTTTTTGCGGACCCATTGAAATGAATGGGTCCGTATCCTGTCTGCAAAAAAAAAAAAAAAGTAACGGACATGGAAACAAAATATGTTCGTGTGCATGAGGCCTTATGGTCTCATAGGCAATTTGCTGGACACGTTTTTAAATGTTCTAAAAAACTTGGAACTTTGCAAGAGAGCTGGAGAAATCGTTTTATTGCATGTTTATCAAGTACTCCCTCTGCATTATTCCATGCACCTTAGAAGATCCTATCCTGAGAGGCGAGAGGGATATTCTGTTTTGTGTGGATTTGCTGTGTTCATTGAATAAAACTGCATTTACAAAAAAACTTTTTTTAAGTTTGCGTCAATTGCCTTCTATTCTTTTACATCATAGGTTTCTCAGCCCTGACAACTTTACAACCCAATAAAAGAGATGGTAGCTTTATGAGCATTCAGAAGACAAGAGAGGGGTTACAGACCAAGCGATTAAATGGATTTTACACTGAATGGGACCGAGTAGCCTGCAACGTAAGAGAATACATGCAGGCTGGAAATTACAAGCCGAGCAAAAGGTTTAAAAAAACTGGATACATTTTTTTTTTTTATCCCATAATACAGCCAACGCAATAAACAACATCAAGTTGTAAATCTCAAAATATTTGGAGATGCTGCAAAATCTGGACCCTGTAGTTTGTCCGTGACTTCCCAACTTCCTTTTACATGAACATACTGCAGACGTGACACACCGACAAGTTGTCAAAAAACCAAAGAGAGGAAGAGATGGAACTCACAAGGTCCAGATGAGAGAGTTTAGTTGAATCTTACAACTGGACACCAGGCACCCTAATGGTTTAAACTTTAGGATCAGATATTATGTGTTTCTATTAGGTTTTGTATATTTTCCATGTTATAAGTAAGTGAAGTTTAGATACAAATGAACAACAACTATAACAAGTTTGGGAAAATTTAAAACGGAGTAGAAAAAGCTCATGCAATAGGCACAGCTTATTTCACATCATGTGATTTGATTTAAACTGAAAGTGTGTTATACCTTTTTATGCCATGAATAAGGACAGCACAAGACTGTCCGAAATGCATAGGAGTTGAAATGCACTTTTCAACGGACTGTATCTTTTGTACTTTTTGCTTTTAAGATGATCCAATAAATACTATAAGGATTTGCTGGAATAATCACTTTTTGGATTATCAAGTGCATTCCACATAGTCGCCCCCAAATCTGCAGTTCAGGGGAGGGGTTGCATAGTTTTTATACTGAATTACTACAAGTAGATGATAAACCAGTAAAGGCAGTAACACCAACAAATGATATATTTCTGTATGTTCAGTATGTAAGAAGAAAGATCTGCAAGTACAAGGTAGAAAACCCATCACTTACCTTATAAATTTTAAAGGCTTTAATCTTCCCAGTGTGCCTCACATGGGGACCTCTACACAGGTCAATAAGAGGTCCGCACCTAACCGAGAACACAGGGAGTTAGAGAGTTCCTACACCGTAATAGCACATGAAAGCAAAGCAAACCGTTACCGTTCCTGAGCGGACAATGTGCACTATAGAAACTTCCTCTTGTATAAAAAATAAATACATAAAAAGGCACAAAGGCATTAACTTGGGGGTGTAGTAATTTATTTATATTTAATTGAAATAAAAACCTTAGGATTAATCAGGAATTAAAGAGAACCTGTCATCAACTTTATGCTGTCCATACTAATGGCAGCATACAGCAGAGACCGGCGAGTTGATTTCAGCGGTCTGTCATTTATAAGTAGGTGGTTGCCGAAAACCAACATCACAATCATTGCAGACTGGGCCTGGAAAAGAGTCCCGGCCACCTGAGAAGAGTCCTGGTTATTTATGAATTCCTGCTCTCCTGCTGATGGCTGACAGGCTTCTACCTAGATTTCTCCCTTTCTGTCTAGGAGAGAACTGCCAATCATCAGCAGATGGGTGAGTGCAGGAGATTATGGATATCCAGGACTCTTCTCAGGTAGATGTGACTCTTTACAAGGCCTGGGCTGCAATGATTATGATGCTGGTTCTCAGCAACCACTTACTTTTAGCTCATCAGTGACACACCGCTGAGATCAGCATTTCGGTCACTATTTTATGCTGCCCTCAGTGAGGTCCGCATAAAGTTGATGACAAGTTCCCTTAAGGCTGGGTTCACACCTGAGCGTTTTACAGCGCGTTCCTACGCGCTGTAAAACGCTCAACAAGGAGAAACCAATGATTCCCTATGGGAATGGTTCACACTTGGGCGTTTTACAGCGCGTACGATCGCGCTGTAAAACGCCCGACGCTCCAAAAAGTACATGAGCGACTTTTGGGGCGTTTGTGGCCATAGGACACTGTAGTGAATCACACAAACGCGCGTCAAACGCGCGTTTACTATTACAAAAACGCGCATAAAAATGCGCGTCAAAAACGCGCGTAAACGCAACGCTCAAGTGTGAACCCAGCCTTAAATAAATAAAGTTCACTAAAGGATCTCAAATATTTGAGAGTCATGACATCCGGTGTCAGCATTTAAACCTAGTAAAAGTCAAATAAAAAAACTGAGTGTCAAGCCTCATGGACTTGTATGTATTTTGCTGATCCGCAAAATTCAAGTACAGGCTGTGTGCATCCCACAACTTCCATTGGTCCCACTGACAAGAATAGGACTATGTTTCTTGCGGGATGGACATGCAGTCACAAATGTGCTGTCTATATTTTTGCGGCCCCAGTGAAATGAATGGGTCCGTATCCAACTGCAGATCGGGGAAGGAGGGGGGGGGGGGGATTATGGTTATGTGTATTAGGCCTCATTGACAGAATTATCACAATGTATTTCATATAACATACAGTCATACTGTAATAATCACTCCAAAGTAAGGTCTGTGCGTTACATTTATGTAATGCTATTACAGCCTACTTCTTCAGGACATCTCATCGATTTCACATGGTTACTAGTAAACTATTAAATTGCTCTTCTGTGAACATTTGGAATATAACTAGCCCATTGCAGTGCTTCTGGCAGCTGCAAGCTCTGTAGACCCAGTAAACAAGAAACAGATTTTGGAAAATTGTATTTCAGTTACCTGTATACTGTTGTGGTTGGTGTATCAACTTTTTCATTTAAGATCCGGCATTTAAATTTGTTGTACTAGGAAAAAAATAATAATATATAAACTGTTCAATATCTGACATTAAATACAATGTCATACAGGTAAAAAAATAAAACTAGATTGAGGTGCTCTCCATTAGATTCCAGCCGTCATATTTCTACTGTAGGTCAAAAAAGTCACCTGTTGCTTTAGGTAACTGCAGCACTTTTTGTCTGCACTATTTTTTTAATCTAGATTAAGAAAACTAGAAAATTGTGCTAAAATGCGAGATGTTATAAGACATACTGCTATTCGGTCCAGAATAGGGCTTGTTTCAGCTCACTAGACCGGTGTGTGCAAGTCCCGACGATCCTTATTTACTTTAACCAGAGGCTAAAGAAACCCTTTTTGTGACCTCGATATTAAAACTTAGGCTACTTTCACACTCGCGTTTGGTGCGGATCCGTCATGGCTCTGCACAAATGGATCCGTTCAGATAATACAACTGTCTGCATCCGTTCAGAACGGATCAGTTTGTATTATCTTTAACATAGCCAAGACGGATCCGTCTTGAACATCATTGAAAGTCAATAGAAGACGGATCCGTTTTCTATTGTGCCAGATTGCGTCATAGAAAATGGACCCGTCCCCATTGATTTACATTGTGTGTCAAAACTGATCCGTTTGGCTCAGTTTCGTCAGACAGACACCAAAATGCTGCAAAGCGGAATGGAGACGGAATGGAGGCAAACTGATGCATTCTGAGCGGATCGTTTTCCATTCAGAATGCATTAGGGCGTTGTGGACCGCTTGTGGGAGCCCTGAACGGATCTCACAAACGGAAAGCCAAAACGCCAGTGTAAAAGTAGCCTTAACTGTTATTTGACCAGAAGTAAAAAAAAATCCTAAAATAGCTATAGCGCAGATTGCCCATGATTATAAAGCACGATACCGCTAGATAACTCTGTGGGATATCACACTCTAGACATTATTAATGTATTCCTGCCTTGGCCTTCAGCTGCTGTGCTCCTGCAGTGCCACACCACCAGCCATCATTGTCACTATGGGAAGATTGCATTTTAAAATAATTAGCAACAAAGCTCCCCAGACATGTTTCGGCGTGTCCTGTCTTCATCAGGGGCAGTGACAATGATGGCTAGTGGTGTCGCACTGCAGGAGCACCGCATCTGAAGGCCAAGGCAGGAATACAATAATAATATCTACAGTGCGATATCCCACAGAGCTGTCTAGCGGTATCAGGTTTTATTATCATGGACTAGCTGCACTACAGATATACGTCTCAATACTAAAGTATAAGCGCATCAGTACTCGTATAGGCAGGGTTCATTCCCACTGCTAGCCTAGAAACAATTTGGCACGCTATAGTTCCTGTGGTGGTGCTCCACAAAGTGACAGAATTAGGAAGGTATTGTCCTAGTTTTAATAGGGATTTGGGGGAATTTTCTTAACTCTTGTCAAATTAGTTAAATAATTAAAGGGGTTGTGCAGCGATTTATATTGATGACCCTTCCTAAGGGTGGGCCATCAATATCGGATCTCTTTGCGAGCGCCATTTCCTGTTCACTACACTGCACTCATTCTCTTGAATGTAGTGAGTACTTGTAATTACACTACACCGCTGCTCCACAGGAGACGATGCATATAGTAAAGACCAGCTTGTCAAACAGCTGACCGTCAGGGTTGCCGGGTGTTGGACCCCAGCCGATCAGATATTGATGTCCTATCCTATTCTGGCTTATTTTAGGGTGCTCGTCACGGTTCTGTTCCCGACTCCACCGCAGGATCCACACTTGTAATACATTCAAATAGACAGCACTCCAAATGGTAGATATGCAAATTTGTGTATTTATTCAGCTGGACATGATGGTACACAATAATACAACATTTCGGGCTAAAGGAGAGCCCTTCATCAGGCTAAATGTGTGACCAAGGTAAGGGAAGGCCGGACGTTGTATTATTGTGTACCACCATGTCCGGCTGAATAAATACACTCATTTTCATATCTACCATTTGGAGTGCTGTCTATTTGCATATACTATCCTGAGGATAGATCATCAATATAAAGTTGTTGCACAACCCCTTTAACTCATATCGAGATCACTAACAGTGTTTTTGTTTAGCATCTGGCCTATTGCGCAGTATACACCTTGGACTGTCCCTGAGGTTAAGTTTTGTTAATTTTGTCCACAGTTCACTCCACATCGGAATCAGGTCCAAAAAGACATAGTTAAAAACTCCAGTGATGTATCAAAAAAATAAAATAAAATAAAAACATGGCAGCACCAGGAGTCCCTATGTCTCTAACAAAATGGAACCATATGGACAATGTCAGCCACTACATATGGTAATTGCGCACAGTAATTTGGCATGTACAAATGAAGTCGCTAACCATCTATAATTTACCTGTTTTATTTACCTTAAACATTTCCAGGAGAAGTTCTTTTCTGACTTCCAGCCTTTGAAATGGCTGTTTCTCCTTAATGATGGTTTTACACATATTCTCCAAGACAGGGAACTCATTGCTGGACACACCTCTAGAGAAAAGTCACATATCATACAGCATTACTCTTGGCAAACACAATAAAATACCTAGATTCTTAAAGACTCCTATGTATTTTCATACAATTTCATTTAACAGAGAATGGTGAAATTAGCATCTTTCTAAATCACTTAATTTAAAAAATATAGCCGTTCCGTGGCCCCACAAAAAAAAAAAAAAAAAAAAAAAAAACATAACCTGTCCTATTCTTGTCCGATTTGCGGACAAGAATAAGCAGTTATATCAATGGCTGTCCGTGCCTCAAATTGCGGAACGCACACGGACGTCATCCGTGTTTTGCGGATCAGCAATTTGCAGACCGCAAAACACACAACGATCGTGTGCATGTAGCCTCAACCTAAAAAATAAAAATAAAAAAAATGTTAAAATTAGGGATACTAGGGGTCTCACTTCCACCTAAATTGCCATCTACTGCCTGCTATCAAGAAAGAGCAGTCCCTAGTAAGGCTTCTTGCACACGACCGTATGACTAAGTATTTTGCGGTCTGCAAAAACGGATCCGCAAAAAATACGGATGACGTCCGTGTGCATTCCATTTTTTGCGGAATGGAATAGCTGGCCCCTGATAGAACAGTACTATCCTTGTCCGTTATGCGGACAATAATAGGAGCGGAAAATGGAAATACGGAAACGGAAGGCATACGGAGTACCTTCCTTTTTTTTTTTTTTTTTTTTTTACGGATCCATTGAAATGAATGGGTCAGTATACGGTACGCGAAAAACAGAAAAAAAACTTTCGCGTGCAAGAGGCCTAACAGAGAGGCAGAAGATGCCTCACAGGAAATGGGGGCGTGTCAGAGCTAGCTCAGATCCTGAGCCTGATAAAATAAATGCTTCTTCACAGCTTTTGAAGACTATAGGAGCCTCCTGTATGTCTGTAAGGTCTCATGCACACGACCGTTGTTGTTTTGCAGTCCTTTTTTAACACGGATCTGTTCCGAATCAAAAAATTATAATTTCCTCTGATTTAAGTCCTCTTCCATTTCGTTCTTGCACAAAACATATCCGTATGGTTTCCGTATTTGATCAGTTTTTTGCGGATCAGAAACGGAAACAGTAACCTATTAATTACCAAACACATGAGCAATATGGGCTGGGCATAGCATTTCTACAGTATGGATCCGCAAAATACGGATGACATACGGATGTGTTCCTTGTGCGTTCTGTATTTTTTGTGGACCCATTAATAGGGGCATCGGACCATGATTTGCGGACAATAAATGCACACGGAGTACCTTCCATTGTTTTCGCGGACCCATTAAAGTGAATGGTTTCGCATACGGTCCACAAAAAAAAGGAACGGAAGCGGAAAGAAAATACGTTCGTGTGCATGAGCCCTAAGAGTGATCTCCCTCTCCTTAGCTGTTCTGTTAGCTCTGGAGCTGAAAACAAACATAGTGGGAAGTAAGAGAAAAGACATCACGGCAGTACAGTGCTGGAAGATTTCATAGAAGCCTTTTGCTTGTGAGAGAAATGCATCTAACCGTGCATCTGAAACTGATTAATATATGTCTGAAAAAGACTTTAGGGAAGCCCATAAAAACCTGTTCCATTAAGTTATGATTGTACAAAGCCATTATGCAAATTTTAGGGGGAGAACTCACGCAGATATTCTAATTTATTAATTTAATTCAACAATTTACAGTAAACATACAGCAATTTTTACATGCTATGCTGTAAAAGGCTTGAAGATACACCAACAGTGTGTAAGACAATCTTCCATAGATTGTACAACTGAAGAGAAATTGTTACCTTTCCTCTAAATACATATCATAATAGAAGCCATTTTCAATAGGCGGGCCATAGCACAAGCAGCCTCCATAGTAATTCTCCATGGTCTCCCCAAGAACATGGGCGCTAGAATGCCAGTAAACCTACAGGGATGCAAATATTTCCAATAGTGAGCAGTATTTAAAAAGCCAATTCACTTACTTTTAATATCAAGAACCTCACAGAGTTCTAAATTCACAATCTAGATATTTCCTTGCATACAGTAAATCAACACAAATGCATCACATACAGGGCACTTGGATAATTGTATTCATATGCATTTTACTGGACTTTCATTGTGTAAAGCCTTAGGCTACATGCACACGACCGTGCCTTTTTTGCGGTCCGCAAAAAACTGAAGCCGTCCGTGTGCCTTCCGCAATTTGCGGAAGGGAATGGGCGGACCCATTGTAGACATGCCTATTCTTGTCTGCAAAACAGACAAGAATAGGACATGCTATATTTTTTTTGCGGGGCCTCGGAATGGTGCAACGGATGCGGACAGCACACTGAGTGCTGTCCGCATCTTTTGCGGCCCCATTAAAGTGAACGGGTCCGCATCCGAACCGCAAAAACGGCGGCTCGGATGCGGGCCCAAACAACGGCCGGATGCATAAGGCCTCATTCACACGTCAGTGTTTTGGTCAGTGATTTCCATCAGCGATGGCTAAGAGCAGGATTGGAGTCTCCACAGACACAAGGTATAAAAGGGAAAGATTTGGACCAGTTCTTTGTTTAGAGACGCACCTGGTTTGGCTCAAAATTACTGATGAAAAACACTGACCGAAAACGGACTGTGTGAATAAGGCTTAATTACACACTGAATATCTGCAGCAAGTAAGTCACATGTGAACTAAAGACAAACACACAAAGAAGTTCCATGACTACACTGTGCCAACATTGGTTCTGTTGCTGAGTGTCCAGAGGACAAAGAAAAGGAAAGTCTATGATAGACCACTGACGATTACACAAACCTGCAATAATTTAGCATAAATATTAATTACAACAGTCGATAACTTACAGCTTGAGCTTCTTCGTTGTCAAATGCCAGCAGTTCTAAAGTGCAGTCGTCTTCTAGTGGTCGGTCAAGATCCCAAAGCTCGGCATTCACCTTGGCTATAACAGTGTTATCTGCCAATCCACGACTGCAAAAGACGTCCATAGTTCACTAGCTTACATCGTACTTAACTTTGCGCATTTACTATTAAGTGAGCAAGCATTACAGCTTTTATTCACCAACTTCCCATGCTACTTCTGTTCGTGCTATCAAAACCAAATGTAAAAGCAGATAACATTTATGATCCATAGCACACTACAATGGAAACTTTTTATGCAGTAATAAGTTCTTTTTTTCAATGACTTCAATAATTTCAGTTTATAATCAATTTAAAGGGTTTGTCAGAGTTAAAAATATGGTCAAAGGCAGGGAAGTCATACTCCCCATTTCAAACCCCAGCAATGACACTGGAGCATAGGTGGTTTGAACTGGTGAGTAAATTTTTTTTCATTATTTTAACACCTTCCCTACCATAGATAATTTTTTTGTCTCCTGAACTGTCCCTTTAAAGGGGTTTTCTCATCATGGACAATGGGGGTATAGCGCTAGGATATGCCCCCACTGTCGTATAGGTGCGGGTCCCACCACTGGGACCCGCACCTATATCAAGAACGAAGCCCCGCAAGGTGCTGGACTCCAGTCCGGCCACCACCAAGCCAGCTCCCCATAGAAGTGAATGGGAGCGTACCGCGCATGCGCGACCCCCGCTCCAATTCATTTATATGGGGCAGACAGAAATAGCAAAGTCAGCGCTTGGCTATTTTTGGCGGCCCAATAGAAAATGAATAAAGGGCGGCTGAAGCATGCGCAGTGCGCCCTCCTTCACTTACGGGGCTCTGTTCTAGATATAGGTGCAGGTCCCAGCAGTGGGATCCGCACCTATAAGACAATGGGGGAATATCTTAGCGATCTGCCCCCATTGTCCATGATGAGACAACCCCTTTAAAGGCAAGTGATGTAAACAGCTACTAACAGATCTTCTGCGGCAGTCATCTGAAATTATCTTAAAAATCAGGGAAAATTAAAGTACTTCAAAATCACTAGTAGAAGACACCATACCTAATGCCAGCAGCTACTTCATATGGGGTTGTTCTCCAGGACTGTCCATCAATGGCCTTTCCATCAGGTAAAAAGATTTTAATAGTTTTGCTTTGTTTTGCAGCTCTCTCTGCCATTAAAGTATCATGTTCCCTTTTCAGAGTTTCATAGAGTTGAAGTCTGCTCTTGATAAATGTTGGAGATGGAAGACTCTGTAATAAACATCCATAGATCAGTAATATTATATATATATATATATATATATATATATAATCTATTACAATAATATATTTATGTGCCATTACTACTCCAACAGGATCCAAAGATCTGTTCCCATCAGCGTTGTGGCTTTCTTTTTTCATGGAAGCAACAATTCTACGCCCGATTTTTCACAAAATGGGCCTATAATGGGGTCCATCAAGGTCTATCATTTTGACAGAAAGAAAATAACATTTTGTCAAACTAGTAGAACTGGTGCTAGATGATCCAAATGCAGCCTCTGACGCTGATGTGAACACAACCTAAGAAGATAATGACAAACAGCACTATTCATACAGAAGAACGGCAAGAGAAACATTATTACTTCAGTTACTATAAACATAGAAACAAAGTAATGGAAAGAACTCGTATAAAGAACCATAAAGCTGCAGCTACATGGCGACGTGACAAGCGACATGAAGATTGCGGTTTTGCATTGCGACATTGGATCTAATGATCGTCAATGGGGATGTGATGCAACACCGCTTTTTGGCTGCCAGTTGCATGTGGCTTTGCCATTACAGACCACAATGCAAGTCGCAAGCAACTTAGATCTGCCTGTGATTTGGCAGCGATCTTACAGACAAGTAACAGCTTTAAAATAGCCACAGGACAATCTGCACATCTGCATTGTGGCTTTGATTTAGGACAGATCCATTGCACCCGTCAGCCCCCACTTGACTTATCTCGGGGCTTGTTGGATTGTACCGAGACGTCCATGCAGCTCTATTTTTCCTGTCAGACTTCTAACTAACCTGTGATGTGAATAGAGTCTTAAACAACCTCACAGCAACAACACCATGCGCATGCAAAAACAAGACTCTAAATCGAGACCTTGGTGATGACCACCATAAGGAATTTGTTGCACAAGAACTGGACAGACAGGCTTACTCAACTTGATTGACAGATCTCTCCCTAAATGCAAAATGGAGAGACCTGTTGATTAAGCTAGACAAGGTAGCGAGAAGCTGGCGGAGAGCCACCCAGTGGACTCTGTGCCCAACTCCAAGTTTTCTCTGAAATGCTGCATTGTTCTTTGTAGGGTGTCAGTATTTTGAGTTGAGGATTACAGCACAGAACATTAAAGGGGTTATCCAGGAATTTCATATTGATGGCATCAATTTTAGATTGGCAGCGGTCCTGGAAGTCGACCCCCTTTAATCGGATGTTTGAAGAGGCTGCTGCGATCACCTGAGCTCCAGTGAGCGCTGTTGTGTCTTCACAGCTTACCAAGCACAGCACTGTACATTGCATAGTGGCTGTGCTTGGTATTGCAGTTCAGCCCCATTAACTTGAATGGGACTGAGCTGCACCTAGGCCACGTGACCAAAGAATTGCCTAAGCGAGTAGGTGTCCCAGGTGGATAGGTCATCAATATTAAAATACCAGATTCAGTGGACCTGATAAATGGTTTATGGATTGTCCAGTCATTTATCAATGACATGATGATGTCATTGCTTATACACAACCCTCATCTTCTATTAAGCCTTTATGTTATCATACCTTGACGTGGATGGGGAAAATGACATCTGGGCAGCCGATGCAATCAGGATTATTCTGACATTAATAGATAAGTGCAGCATGGCACCAAAAATGCTCAAACCTACATCTCTAATATAATATAAAACCTAAATACACATTTACAAAGACAAAGATGTGATCTACTCTTTAAGGTTAAAGGGAACCTGTCACCGGGAATTTGTGTATAGAGCTGAGGACATGGGTTGCCAGATGGCCACTAGGACATCCGCAATACCCAGTCCCCATAGCTCTGTGTGCTTTTATTGTGTAAAAAACATGATTTGATACATATGCAAATTAACATAAAAGAGTCATATCTTGCTTGTGTGACCAGAGAAGAGTCATATTTTCAAGCTCTGACTCCTCTCAGGTTAATTTGCATATGTATCAAATCGGTTTTTATACACAATAAAAGCACACAGAGCTATGGGGACTGAGTATTGCGGATGTGCTAGCGGCCGTCTAGCAACCCATGTCCTCAGCTCTATACCCAAAATATACCCAAAATCCAGGTGACAGGTTTCCTTTAGGATGTCCCTGTGTAAGCAAAAAAAAAAAAAAACGCAGCTAACCATAGTCAGTTACCCACAGTTAACCTAATCCCGCAGTTTGAAGGCAGAGTATTTACTTATTTTACACATTTATATAGCGCTGGCATATTCCGCAGCGCTTTACAGACATTAGCATCATGCTGTTCCCAATGAGCCTCAAAATCTAAGTTCCCTATGAGTATGTCTATGGAGTGTGGGAGGAAACCAGAGTATCCGGAGAAAACCCACGCAAACAAGGGGAGAACATACAAACTACATGCAGATGTTGTCCTTGGTCAGACTCTAACCTAGGACCTCAGCGCTGCAAAGCACCAGTGCTGCTAATCACAGAGTGTATGTTCTACTCGCCTTCTAGGCACTCTGACAACAGGAATTTTCCAGAATTGTTATATCTAGAGTCAATGGAGGCTGGAATACTGGAGCATAAATTGGTATTTCTGCATCTACTGTCTATATATAAAGAAATACGGTTTCATTCTAGAAAACTCACACTGGTGAATTACTCAGAAATAAAAAGTAAGAAAAATTGCTCTGGAGCTCTGCTGATCAGGGTCAGCGTAAAACAATCTAATGAGATAACGAGAGGGATATTTACTAGGGGCATAAAAAAGTTGCAAATTATGGCGCACACCATAGGTGCACCATATCTGCATCTTTTTATGCTTCCCAGTGCCAAGAAAAGGGGAGAGCTTTGCGCTGCCCAACAGATTTACTATAACTTCCACGAGAAAGTGGCTTAAAGGGGTATTCCCATCTTGGACTTTTAGGGCATATTGCTAAGATATTTCCCCAATGTCTGATAAATTCGGGTCCCCCCTCCGAGATCCGCACCTATACTTAGAATGGAGGCCGCAAAGTGCCGGAGGGCGCATTGCATAGGCACGGCTGCCGTCCAATTTCTATGGGACTGCCGAAAATAGCAGAGCAGCATGCGCGGCTATTTTTGGAAGTCCCATTGAAATGAATGGGAAGTGCGCTGAGCAATCGCGGCCACCACTCCATTTAGGTCTATGGGACTGCCGAAAATAGCCAGTTGTTTCTGTAAGCCCCATAGAAGTGAATGGAGCGGTGGGACTTCTGAAAATGGCAGAGCACGATGCGCCCTACGGCACTTTGCGGGCTCCATTCTAAGTATAGGTGCGGGTCTCTGAGGTGGGACCCACACCTATCAAACATTGTCCAAGATGGAAATAATCCTTTAAGCTATAGCTGAAGTCTACACCAACCTGTATAGGGATCAAAACAGTATGAAAAACAGCTTATTAGTATGAAAAAAAGATTATTAAACATGAGAATGAAGAGGACACATCAATAGTTTCTGAATGTTTAATAGTATGATGCATAGCCGCATAATGCACATAGGACACTAAGAAGGACGTCAATACAATAACATACATGACATATTTAAAAGTTTATTGTGGAGGTTTATAAAAAGTATACATCTTTTTTAGCACCGAATTTATGAAACCACTTTAAGTTTTACTGCATGTGAGGGAAAAAATTAAATAAAAATACAGTGATGCACAGAGCACGCTATAATTAAAGGAAAAGAAATTCTAAACCCAAGGCTGCGGCTTCTGAGACTTTCTAGCAATGACCTGCTCTCTGTAGGAGAAAACTAGATCACTGAGGTGTAGAGGGCTCATAGTGACATACCACAGGGTCTTAGGCACTTTACGGAGCATCATGGCCCTAATAAAAGGGGTATTCCCATCTTATAAAGTGATGGCATATGACTAGGATATGTCATCACTTTGGGGGTTTGAGCTCTGGGATCACAACATATCATGAGAATGAAGTGGATGCAGTGCCGATTTAGGGCTGGACCCTCTTCTAGGGTCACCCCACACTGTGGATATCCAGGCATGCAGGGAATACAGCACAAAAACCGCCCTTTCCTTTCTTAGGACTGATGGGATTTGCAGAGGTCGGACCCCCAGTTTTTATAAAGGGATGGCCCATCACATCACTGGCAATATGCCATCACTTTATAAAACATAGGAATACTCCTTTAATTTGGGAAGAGGTAGGGATCCAAATTTATGGACCCCAAACAAAAGCATGTTTCTGTCACACATCAGATTCATGAAAACTACGTTCCCCTGTGTTCTACTCAAAAATATACAAGTTTTACTAGCAAACAAAGTGTAAAGGGATGAAACATGGCTCGCTAAACCAATAAAAGGTTTGAGCACAGAAAATTCCAATAAGGATTACTCACTTCCAATTTCCCTTTCTTCCGTTCAGTTGGATCCTTTGTCAAGGGACCTTGAGGACCGAGCAACAGAGAAACATTTTTGTGAAGATATGAAATGTTACACATCACTTGTTACACTGGAGGACTAGATGGCGTCACTCATGGCAGCAATGAGAATGAAACCTAAAAACGCCACAGCTTTTTCCAAGACATAATTGATTAAATGATAACTAATTGATACCGTTAAACATTTCACATTGTTATAGCGCGTGCTGCTAACTAAACATATTACTGTTTGCCCATAAGGAAGGCTTTCAGCCTCTTAGCATAAACATTAATATTTTCATTCTCAGACAGCAAGCCGTGATCTCAAAATAGCAGATAATATTTTACTATACAATAAAATGAACATTCCCTCTGCAAGCTGATATTATGTAGGCTAAGTGCTGGATCATTGGATTTACACTAGAAATATTTTAATACAACTAGATTACGTGATTTTATGTATTTCTTGTACCATGGTTGATGTTACATGGGATACTCATGAAAGTAACTATTTGTCCGATCTTGTAATGCTATGGTATTTTTGTCATCAACTGTTGCATGTATACTGTGCAGACTATTTTCCTTAGCATTTTTGTGTTTAAAAAATAAATAAAAAATCAAATAAAAATTATCTGATTTAAAAAAGAAATATTTTAATACACCCTGTTGGAAACTCTTGAAGGGGGAGTTCAAAATAACGCTCTCCACCCCCAAAGTGCGCAGTAACATGGACCATCTTTCCAATCACAACAAAGTATTTCTGATTGTGCAAGTTACAGAGGAGCTGATCTCAATGAAGCCGAGGAGGCTGGAAGATCAAAGTTGAATGTACACTAAACTAATTTGCAGTCAGAGTGTTACAGAGCTGGAGGAGTTGTGTAAATTCATCTATAGATCTATAGGAAAATCATTCAGGGCTTAGGAGTCCAGTGGGCAGTCCTAGTCAATGATGGACAACATCCCCTGTAAATGTGTACAGACAGAGGTCAGTCACCGACAGGACAGCCTAGGGGGCTTCTAAACCCCAAACCAGAGATTTAGATAAATAGATGTCAAGTTACAGTTAGGGGAAAATATATATTGTCCCCCTATGCATTGTTTTGGTTTTAAAAAGTTGCACATTTAATCACAACTGTTGTTTTTACACCGCCATCGCCAGTTATAAAAAAACAAAGGGGACATGACGAAGCTCGTGGCCCCATCTCATTTATCATCGTTTATGTCAGAAACTTGTGTGAATGAGTACGGAAATCAACACCAGCTACGAGCTACAGTATATTTCAGTCAGGCAGAGGGACTGCCGGAAGATGCATTTAATTCACGACATGGCCTTCACGTTGTCATAAATTAAGTACATCCTCCAGCGACCCAGAACCTATGAAGACAGGCGTAGCCTCAATCTTTTCTCATAAAATATATAAACTCACTTAGATCTTCCTGCTCTATAACATTCTACCAGCAGATTAGACTACATTTTCTGTCCCTTTAAGGAGGACATAAACAAGTAACAGACAACTCTGGCACACATCACATGGCGAAAAGTAGTGGACAGGAAACATGTATCCCGTCAGAGCTCATCTTCATTACCACTATGATATTTGAAAGTCATGAGGAGTCTTGTGACTTACCTACTGGATGGAATTTTCTTTTTTGCTCTTTTGAGTTGCCGTGTGACCCTCTCTTCAGTAATAGTAAATAGGTGTCTGGTGACTATAAAACATGAAAATATTGTATATGAAATACACCTGTAATGCAGCTGACATCTACTATATAACAGGCAAACAAAAGTACTTCTAAACCGTTACTGTGACCGCATTCTATATATTAGTGATTCACACAAAACGTTTCTTCATTTGACTTTGAATCCAGAGGGGGAAAAAAAGCCTCTGGTTGGAGAGCTTCATTTCTACAAGCAGGCAAATAATGCAAGTTTGTGAGCGTTGGCGTGTTTGATTTCCAGTGTGTGTTTGTATTAAGTGTGTGACTTTAGATTACGTGACTTCAGATTCAGGGACTTTAGGAGGGGACTACAGTAAGGCTACTTTCACACTTGCGTTCAGAGCGGATCCGTCTAAGACGGATCCGCTCATATAATGCAGACGGTGGCTCCGTCCAGAACGGATCAGTCTGCATTATAATGTAAAACTATTTCTAAGTGTCAAAGTAGCCTCAGACGGATCCGTTTTGACTTTACATTGAAAGTCAATGGGGGACGGATCCGTTTGAAAATTGAGCCATAGTGTGTCATATTCAAACGGATCCGTCCCCACAGACTTACATTGTAAGTCTGGACGGATCTGTTTGCCTCCGCACGGCCAGGCGGACACCCGAACGCTGCAAGCAGCGTTCATGTGTCCGCCTGCTGAGCGGAGCGGAGGCCAAACGCTGCCAGACTGATGCATTCTGAGCGGATCCTCGTCCACTCAGAATGCATTAGGGCTGGACGGATGCGTTCGGGGCCGCTTGTGAGAGCCTTCAAACGGAACTCACAAGCGGAGCCCCGAACGCAAATGTGAAAGTAGCCCAAGTTAGATCCTTATCACTGCACTATATTGTATTTTTGTCTTTTCTTGCGTAATCCCCATTTAGTATGTGTTCCATTATTGACAGCACAGTCCAGTGCACATCTTGTCTAATGTATGCAGTCCTAGAACAGCCGTTTGTCTTTGTTCAAAATGTGAGCAAATTGCCCATTTGGAATCGCACATCGAGTATGCAACCGGGCGAATTTCAACACTGAGAAGCGTTGACAATTTGGAAAAGAGTTTGCTGCTCACTGAGCAAGCACTCTATGGGGTAGATGTGGGGGAGTAGCGAAGAGGCTCAGGAAAGTGAGATAGCTAGCTCGATAATAGAAAGCAGGGTAGAGGTAAGAGTGCCAGGGAGGCTAGCCCTGATCTGATACACCCCAACAAGTTTGCACGGTTGGCAGATGAGGGGTATGTTAGTTCAGGGAGTACACTGCTGCAGCTAGACACTTCCTCTACCAGTCAGGGGAATGTCAGCTCCAGTAAGCAGGGAACCAGGTGAGCAGGGAAGGCCAGACAGGTGCTGGTAGTAGGAGACTCAATTATTAGAGGTACAGTCTCGCGAGATGACGCGCCGCCGCGTAATTGTGCCCGAGTCAGCCATCTCCGGACCGCAATCCTGCGTTAGGCGGTCTGGAGGCGCTTAAACACTCATATGGCTGCAACAAATGCATATCAAGCTACTACATTTGTAGCTCCCTTTATATTGCAGCCATGTGGGCTTAGTATTTGGGCGATCTGAAAATAAACTTGGATGATTGTTTGTCCCAAGGTGGGAGCTTTTCGGGCTACACATCTAATACCATTAGTTACCAGGTTATGCCATTCTTTATCATAGCTTAATACTGGAAGATGTTTTATAAATTTACAGAATTTTGTGTATTCTTCACTGTATTTAGTAATAAAAGTAGCAGCATTATTACGTGTAGAAAAAGCACTTTTCTTGTGTACGGTATGCGTGAGGATGTATATTTGGGGAAAATTAATGTTTCCCTATTTAATGCTCCCTGTAATGCATGTGGAGCATATAATCTTTTACGCAATCTTGTTCTGATGTTATCTGCCTCTTGTACAAAAGCAGTTTCATCAGAACAATTATGTCTGGCTCTTATCATTTCTCCTTTAGGGATAATACCAAAGATGGTATGTGCGCTATATCCCCCGAACAAACAGGTCGTCGATGTAGCGCCCATACCATCGAATTTCCTGATGAAAGGGGTGAAAATCAATAAGGAGGCAGCTTCGCTCCCAACATGCCATAAAAATATTGGCTATGGGGGGGGGGGGGAAGAACTTGGCTCCCATCGACACCCCTGACACCTGTAAATACAAACCGGATTCCAAAAAAGTTGGGACACTAAACAAATTGTGAAAAAAACTGAATGCAATGATGTGGAGATGGCAAATGTCTATTTTATTTGTAATAGAACGTAGATGACAGATCAAACATTTAATCCGAGTAAATGTATCATTTTAAAGGAAAAATACGTTGATTTAAATTTTCACGGTGTCAACAAATCCCAAAAAAGTTGGGACAAGTAGCAATAAGAGGCTGGAAAAAGTAAATTTGAGCATAACAAAGAGCTGGAAGACCAATTAACACTAATTAGGTCAATTGGCAACATGATTGGGTATAAAAAGAGCTTCTCAGAGTGGCAGTGTCTCTCAGAAGCCAAGATGGGTAGAGGATCACCAATTCCCACAATGTTGCGCAGAAAGATAGTGGAGCAATATCAGAAAGGTGTTACCCAGCGAAAAATTGCAAAGACTTTGCATCTATCATCATCAACTGTGCATAACATCATCCGAAGATTCTGAGAATCTGGAACAATCTCTGTGCGTAAGGGTCAAGGCCGTAAAACCATACTGGATGCCCGTGATCTCCGGGCCCTTAAACGACACTGCACCACAAACAGGAATGCTACTGTAAAGGAAATCACAGAATGGGCTCAGGAATACTTCCAGAAACCATTGTCAGTGAACACAATCCACCGTGCCATCCGCCGTTGCCAGCTGAAACTCTACAGTGCAAAGAAGAAGCCATTTCTAAGCAAGATCCACAAGCTCAGGCGTTTTCACTGGGCCAGGGATCATTTAAAATGGAGTGTGGCAAAATGGTAGACTGTTCTGTGGTCAGACGAGTAACGATTCGAAGTTCTTTTTGGAAATCTGGGACGCCATGTCATCCGGACCAAAGAGGACAAGGACAACCCAAGTTGTTATCAACGCTCAGTTCAGAAGCCTGCATCTCTGATTGTATGGGGTTGCATGAGTGCGTGTGGCATGGGCAGCTTGCATTTCTGGAAAGGCACCATCAATGCAGAAAAATATATTCAGATTCTAGAACAACATATGCTCCCATCCAGACATCATCTTTCAGGGAAGACCCTGCATTTTTCAACAAGATAATGCCAGACCACATTCTGCATCAATCACAACATCATTGCTGCGTAGGAGAAGGATCCGGGTACTGAAATGGCCAGTCTGCAGTCCAGATCTTTCACCTATAGAGAACATTTGGCGCATCATAAAGAGGAAGGTGCAACAAAGAAGGCCCAAGACGATTGAACAGTTAGAGGCCTGTATTAGACAAGAATGGGAGGGCATTCCTATTTCTAAACTTGAGAAACTGGTCTCCTCGGTCCCCAGACGTCTGTTGAGTGTTGTAAGAAGAAGGGGAGATGCCACACAGTGGTGAAAATGGCCTTGTCCCAACTTTTTGGGGATTTGTTGACACCATGAAATTCTGATTCAACATATTTTTCCCTTAAAATGGTACATTTTCTCAGTTTAAACTTTTGTTCCGTGATTTATGTTCTATTCTGAATAAAATATTACAAGTTGGCACCTCCACATCATTGCATTCAGTTTTTATTCACGATTTGTATAGTGTCCCAACTTTTTTGGAATCCGGTTTGTAGTATTGATTGTTAAACATAAAAAAATCCACCACCAATAACATTCTTGGAGTGCGGAAGTATAATTACTATCGTTTTTCAAAAACCACTCCAAAGACGACAGTGCCAAGTTATGAGGTATATTGGTGTACAAAGACACCACATCTGCCGTAATCCAAAAATAGCTGGCATTCCACTTGAAATCTGCAAATTATTGTAAAACTGATCTAGTATCCTTAATATATCCCAGAATAAAAGGAACCAAGGGTTAAAGGAGGGAATTGACCCACTCGGACAATCTTCCAGAATAAGAGCCTAGCCCTGCTACAATGGGTCTCATTGGGGGTGGAAATGCCCCCTTATGCAATTTAGGTAGAGCGAGCATGGAAAATGGAGATTATAGGGTGTTCTCAATACATACAAATCTGTCTCTTTTTTACTCAGTATTCCAAGCTCTATCCTTATTGAAAAATCTGTAACATGGAAGTCTTTGATAACTAAATCAGAGTTATTATTCAATTCCAGTAGTGCCCTAAATTCCTTGGACAACATATTACGCTTTTTATAAGGGATTTCATCTATCTGACGTATTTTCTCCTGTATTGATTCTTTCTTAACCCTGTTATACAGAAGACACAGATTTATTCTGTGGTCTTATCCTTTCAGGTTTTTAATTATAAGAGAGTGTCTTGTTAATTTTTTTAACCCTCTATACGTGTGACACCTATTTCCTCTGAGATTGGTGTAACAGGGTATATATAAGTAATGGAGTTTGTGTAACGTGTATCACGAGTAAGGACCGACATGTGATGGTAGATCACGTAGATCGTTGTGGTGTGTGTTTTTTTGAGTTTTTAAACCGCAAGAAATAAAGGATTGTTCGTTTTACAGAGCTGGAATTATCATCCTTTTTTTTTTTTTTTCATATGTCTGCTGTGTACGTATTTAATGACTGACACTAAGATATACCATGACTTGCGTGGCAGATTTAGGTTATAAAATGTTGATGTGTATGTATCTGTATGTGGCATATTCAACTTAACTGACAATAAAAATCTAATGTTCAAAAAAAAAAAAAAGTCACAGCCTCCAGCTACAGATATGTTTGTCAAGTAATACTTGTGACAAAAAAAATTGAACTAGGAAATAGGAATCCAGTCCGGTTAGTTAAGATAATCACTCACCCATGACTTAGTATACCAGGTAATACTACAGTATACTCACTGGGTCTTGGAATAAGACAGTCCACGTGGTCTCTGATGACCTGAACTTGCTTTCCTCACATTGTTCCAGCCTTGTGGGTAAATTGTGGTCGCTGACGGATTGGTCCTGGACAGTTGGTTCCCTTATCTTCTGCAGCCTCTTTAATATAATGGTTGAAGCGGGTTCCTTTAGATCTTCCTGAGTTGGCAACAGTATAACCGAATAAATTATACAGTAAATAAGACAAAAACCATATATCACACAAGAATATGCATTCACAACCAGCCCATACCTCAAATGGGAAGATGACTTTCCAAGATCTTTGCATAGTGTCCAAATATTCCCTTTGTTGAACGCGTTGGAAGGAGCCGGGCCCCCCACTTTTTGTACTTGAGAAAGAGGTAGATGCTGTATTGTCATGCCTGCGTGGTCCCTCTTCATGGCCATTTCTCATCTTTTCCTGATTCAGAGTTGCGGTGCAAAAGAGCAAAAGTCGTTGTGGAGCATTCTCCATTATAGGTAGGTAGTTTTTTTGTGTGTGTTTTTTTTTATTTTTTACAATTATCAATCTATTAATGGAGAGGATTCTACTTAAAGTGGGTATATCCCATAATATGCATGATAGCAAAATAATATAGCAATTACAAACTTTCTAGCATCAAATCTTAAAATACTACATACAATATGATGCTGTTATGGGTGTTTGCTTTTTTTTTTAAGTTGACTTTAAAAACAAACTGCCTTTAAAAATGATACAATTAAAATATATTTTCCCTTAAAAATACCAGAAGCAGATGTAAGAGTCTGCAGTCATGGCTTCTGGCTTCTTCAGCCATCCCAGAGTAGAATAAATATATACAATGCATTCGGAAAGTCTTCAGACCCTTAACTTTTTCACATTTTGTTATGTTGTGGCCTTGTGCTAAAATATAAAAAAAGTTAAAAAAAACAACAAAAAATACAAGTTTTTCCCCAAACATCCTGCACTCAATACCCCAAAATGACAAAGTGAAAACAGAACGTTCCAACTATTTGCTAATATATTGAAAAGGAAAAACTAATATTGCATTGACATAAGTACACAGATCCTTTAGTCAGAACTTTGTTGTAGCCTCTTTGGCAGCAATTTGCTTAAGCCACTCCTGTGTTGTTGTGGCTGTCTGCTTAGGGCAAATGTCTTAAACCACATTTATTACAGTCTTAAAGGGCCAATCATAAATCTGACTTGGCTAAAACTGACTTTAGCCATATGTGAAAGTGGAGTGAGCAGTCAGAGTAATGATAAATCTGGCCCATAGTCTTTGGAGCTCAGCCAGAGTGACCATTGCATTCTTGGTCACCAATCTTGCCGAGGTCCTTCTCCCACTGATTACTTGGTTTGGTGGGGCTGCAAACTCTAGGAAGAGTCCTAGTTGTTCCAAACTTCTTTCATTTAAGAATTATGGAAACCAATGTGCTCTTGGGAACCTTCAGTGAAGCAAAATTTTAGTATTTTTTTTACATCAAATTTCAAGTTTTACGTTTCTCAATTTGGAGTATTTAGCACAGACTGATGGGGGAAACTTGATTTTTTATTTTTAGCAACATAAAATCAGTGAAAGGATCTGAAGACTTTTTGAATGCACTGTATAATATAATAAAATTAACCCTTCAAACCTCCACCGTTCCAGTGCCAATCTTTACTTTCTATTTACTTACAGTGCTGCTGTGAGGACATGTTACGGCAGCCAATAACTGGCCACAGCAGTGACATGTGAACCTTCCTGACTTCACCACTGCTGCCAGTAATTGGCTGCGGTGGTCACATTTCGAGAAGATACATCATTGCGTCATTGATGTAAAGAAGGATAATCTGATTTGGCGAGTACACTTTTTTTTTTTATCCATACAACAGAATATGTTTTAATTGTGTACAATTTATGCTTAACCATAATGACTGAAGGTGATCATACACATTAGATGAATGTAGGCCAAATCCCACTGAAAGCATCCAGACTCTTTCCTGAACTTTTTGTTCTCAAAGTAGATAAGCCACCGCCAGAGTTGTCTAGCACTGGCTGACTCCCCTCTCAGCCCAAGCTTGCATGTGTATGGGGGAAAGGGGAATGGTCTGTGTATGTATCAATCTGAAAAAGTTGTACAAAAGAGTACAAAATATAAGTGACAAACCCTTTCCATAAAGTAGCAAAGACCATACAAAGGTAACAAACTTTATACGGTATATATAGATACTGTATATCTCTTGTCTATAGTGTCCGAATTTAATTCAGAGCTTTATAAAAGAAAATTATCAGATCAGAAAGACACACATGTACACTTAAAAGGAAATTAAAATCCCAAGCATCAGTGCACAGCATGCAAAAATGATCACTCCAACCGTCAAGCTTACCATGCAAGTACCATAAACACACGTCATCTAGTCCTAGGGCAAAATGCTTGAAGAACATACAAACCTGCTTCTGTCCTGCACACTCTTTACTGGCCTTCTGGGAAACTGCTTGCTGCTTCACATTTTTCTGTAATAAAAATATAAATGATTAAACCAATGATAAAATCAAGACATTTAAAGCTGTATGATGACGACAGGAGAATACATGCACTTGGATAAGTTCATACACACGTCCACATAGGAGCAGGAAAGATAGTAGATTGTAAGCTCTTACAGGAACCATCCTCTGTTAATAGTTTCTTGTATATTGTATTTTTATATTATGTATGTGTAGCCCCCTTTTGATGTACAGCGGCATGGGACTAATGGCGCTATCAAAGAAAATAAATAATAATAATAATAATAATAATAATAATAGATAATGAGAAAAGAAGAAAGTGTGAGGAACAGATGAAAACTAGCACAAGTGTAACAAATGCATCGGGAGAATGAGGTTAGGCACAGTAAGTCTGCAGTATTGTCAAACATTAAGGCATTTGGGTTTGTTCTAATTCATTTTGTGATGAGTCTGTTGACAGTGTAAAGAAGACGGTCTCCACTAAGACATCTGATAGCCATTGTCATGGTATTATTCAACCTTTTTCAAAAGATCCCCATACAACCAAATAAGAGTAAGATTCATATACACTGCCTGTCCCAAAAAAAAAAGTCGTCACCTGGATTAAACTAAGCAAATAGTTATGAGCCTCCTATTAGATAATTACTGCACAGGTGAATATCTTTCAGCTGGCAATAAGTTATTTAACCCCAACTGGTGCAATGAGTTGCTTCTTATTTCTTAAACAACCATGTCGTGGAAAAGATGTTAGTCTGTTTGAGAAGGGTTAAATCATTGGCATGCATCAAGCAGAGAAAACATCTAAGGAGATTGCAGAAACTACTAAAATTGGGTTAAGAACTGTCCAACGCATTATTAAAAACTGGAAGGATAGTGGGGACCCATCGTATTCGAGGAAGAAATGTGGCGGAAAATAAATCCTGAAGGATCGTGATCGGTGATCACTTAAATGTTTGGTGAAATCAAATTGAAGAAAAACAACAGTAGAACTCAGGGCTATGTTTAATAGTGAAAGTAAGAGCATTTCCACACGCACAATGCAAAAGAAACTCAAGGGATTGATACTGAACAGCTGTGTAGCCGTAAGAAAACCGCTAACCAGTGAGGGAAACCAGAAAAAAGGCTTCAATTTGCTAGGGAGCATAAAGATTGGACTCTGGAGCAATGGAAGGTGGTCATGTTGTCTGAGGAGTCCAGATTTTCCCTGTTCCAGAGTGATGGGCGCATCAGGGTAAGAAGAGAGGCAGATGAAGTGATGCACCCATCATGCCTAGTGCCTACTGTACAAGCCTGTGCGGGCAGTGCCATGATCTGGGGTTGGTCAGGTCTAGGTTCAGCAACAGTATGTGCTCCAAGAATAAGGTCAGCTGACTACCTGAACATACTGAATGACCAGGTTATTCCATCAATGGATTTTTTCTTCCCTGATGGCACGGGCATATTCCAAGATGACAAATGCCAGGATTCATCGGCTCAAATTGTGAAAGAGTGGTTCAGGGAGCATGAGACATCATTTTCACACATGGATTGTCCAGACCTTTAACCCCATTGAGAATCTGTGGGATGTGCTGGAGAAGGCTTTGCGCAGCAGTCAGACTCTACCATCATCAATGCAAGATCTTGGTGAAAAAAATTAATGCAACACTGGATGCAAATAAATCTTGCGACATTGCAGAAGCTCATCGAAACAATGCCACAGGGAATGCGTGCCGTAATCAAAGCTAAAGGCGGTCCAACGAAATATTAGAGTGTATGACTTTTGGTGGCGACTTTCTTTTTGGACAGGCAGTGTATGATCTATTCTAAACAGTGGGTCTGACTGCAGCCAATCTGCAACAAAATTCACACGCAATGTATAGGTTGAACCCTGCATCCAAACCTGCATGTAATACAAGTGAATTCTGAAGTGGACAGAAAAACATGCCAACTTAGATTCTTTTGTTACCTCCCATTTCATTCTTTAAGGAGAACTGTCAAAGCGCAGTGCAATCTGCAGGCTTCATGTTCTTGAGAAGGAGACGCTGAGCAGATTGATATGTAGTGATTAACAGCTAACTCTGTATGACCACATGACTCCTCCGCACAGAAAGAGCAGAGCTTTAAATAAATAAAATTATAAGATTTCAGGGTACTTTCACACTTGCGGCAGAGGATTCCGGCAGGCCCGTCACCGGAACTGCCTGCCGGATTCGTCAAAACGCATGCAAACTAATGGCATGATCCGGCATTTATTTTTATCCCATTTTTTGCGGTCTGAGCATGCGCAGACTGCAATGCCGGATCCGTTTGAACCGGAACACTCGGGACGGATCTGACATTAATGCATGTCAATGGGAAAAAATGCCGGCAAGTGTTCCGGAATTTTGGACTGAAATAAAACCGCAGCATGCTGCGGTATTATCTCCGTCCTGAAAAGGCAAAAAGGCTGAACTGAAGACATTCTGAACGGATTGCTCTCCATTCAGAATGCATTAGGATAAAACTAAATCAGTTCTTTTCCGGTATAAAGCCCCTAGGGCGGAACTCAATGCCGGAAAAGAATAAAGATAGTGTGAAAGTACCCTTACTGAATCTCACAAAACTAGGTATCAATCTGCTCAGCTCCTCCTGCTCTAGAACATGCTGCCTGCACATTCCACTGCATCTTTTTGGTGGCAGGTTCTCTTAAGTCATGACCCTGCCCTTATAAAATATGCTTGTCCTAATGAACATATTCATCCTAGTAAATATTTAAAGGGTTTTTGCAAGATTTTGATATTAATGGCCTATCCCCAGGATAAGGACTCATGCACACGACCATGTGTGTTTTGCGGTCTGCAAACTGCAGAGTGCAAAACATGGATACCGGCCATGTGTATGCCTTTATTTTCTTTTTTCCTTTTGTTGAAGTGTCCTATCCTTATCCACAAAATGGACAAGAATAGGACTTGTTCTCTCTTTTTTGCAGGACAACGGCACAGTGGGCTGTCTGTATTTTTTGCGACCCCATTAGTATGAATAGTTCTGCATCCGATCCACAAGAGAAAAAAAAAAAAAAGAAGCAGATCAGATGTGTAAAAAACATCAATATCTGATTGGTGGGGATCCTACTACCCGTTTGAAAGAAAAAACACAAGGAGACGTTACACTGTATGGGGGGCCACAAGGAGAGGTTATGGGAACAAGGTGGGCGGAGATTTGAATATGGGAACAAGGAGGAGGGAGAGCCGGAGGCTGTGGGAAGTAATACGTTTGTAATTTTGTCATCAGAGCACACCAGCGAGGCAGGCGCAGGAAAAGTCTCTCCAGAGACACCCAGTACTCACACAGAGTTTGCCACATAGAACCGGCACGGGTGGGAGACGGACGTTGATGTCAGATGGTGGGTGGAGTCTGGAGACTTGACTAAGTGAGGCGGAGCAAGAAGGAGCCAGGAGCGAGTGGAAGTAAGGTGCAGGGGCGGGCGGAGGCAGATTTAGAAGCGGTCAGCGCACATGACCGCTTTGATACCGCGGTATATCGTGATACCAGTATATCGCCCAACCCTACTTCTGGCACCCACTGATCAGCTCTTTATAAAGCCAACATCGTTCCGATGAGCACCACAGCCTCTTCCTAGGTCTGTGACGTCATGTTTATTGGTCACATAACCTAGGCACAGCTTACTCCCATTCTAGTGAATGGGGCCGAGCTGCAATGCCAAGCCCAGCCACTTTGAAATGGACAGCCATGTGGTCGGGGTGATCACAGGAGCGGAGTGGCTTCCTCAAACAGCAGATCGTTTGGCTTCTCGGGAGTCCGATCCCCACCGATCTGATATTGAGGTCTATTGGATAGGTCCTCAGAGAAGAGCCGGAAAATCCCTTTAATGAAATCAGACCAGCAATGTTCACATGTTCTGATATCCAGATAGCCAACCTGTTCAGGTTATGAGATCTAAGGCTGAATTCACACACAGCTTTATGCTGTCAAAGTGGCTTAATACATTTTTGATGACGTCTGCATGAGTCACATACAGATTTAGATACGGATTTTCACATGGATTTTAACCACTGCATTCAAATGGGTGAAATCCTCAATGTATCCACAAGTGGATTAAAAATAGAAAAATAAAATTAGACAAGATTTACTGAGTATCATTTTACTGACTACACCTGTGATCAGAAACTTCCAGCACCCAGCTGCTCTGAAACTACAACTCCCAGAATCCTCCTTTCACGTCTATGGGAGTTAGACTACTTTGACACTAGCGGCAGGACGGATCCGACAGGCTGTTCACCCTATCGCAGGCATGGCCAACGTGAGGCTCTCCAGCTGTTGTAAAACTACAACTCCCACCATGCCCTGCTGTAGGCTGATAGCTGTAGGTAGCCTGGGCATGCTGGGAGTTGTAGTTTTGCAACAGCTGGAGAGCCTCAGGTTGGCCAGCCCTGCCCTATCGGATCCGTCCTGACGCTATTTGGCCGTGCCGCCGGAGCACCGCTCCGTCCCCTTTGACTATAATGAGGACAGGGGAGGAGCTCCAGTGCAGCACGGCGAGAGGCCGCCGGACTAAAAGTACTGCATGTCCGACTTTTTAGTTCGGCGGCCTATCACCGCGCACTGCGCTGGAGCTCCGCCCCTGTCCCCCATTATAGTCAAAAGGGACGGAGCGGCGGCATGGCGAAATAGCGGCAGGACGGATTTGACAGGGTAAACAGCCTGTCGGATCCGTCCTGCCACTAGTGTGAAAGTACCATTACAAGAACAGCCAAGTGTGCATGCTGGGGATTGTAGTTTTACAGCAGCTGGAGTGATGACGGTTGCTGATCCCTTGACTACACATCTGCAGCCTGGTTTCTCTGGTCAGGCCTTTAAGAAATCTGTGCGCACTATTGATGTATTTTTAGAGAGTATGTTACTAGATGCTGTATACTTGTATATCTACAAACACTGAGGATACAGAAATTGCTGACGTTGATAAAAGTTTGCTGCAAAATCTTTAAAGGGGTTTTTCGGGAGTAAAATATTGATGACCTATCCCCATATCTCATCAGTTGAGGTCTGACACTCGGCACCGATCATCTGGCTCTGGTGAGCGCTGCGACCTCCTGACTGCATACCAAGCATATCGCCGTACGTTGTATAGTGGCTGTCCTTGGTATTGCAGACCATTCACTTCACCAATCAGAACAAAGTATACTAAAACCCAACAAGTCAGACTGCCGATAAGATTCACCGTCTAATGGGTATGTGCCGATCATGGGCTCGTTCAGACCTGCTCACATTCTACCTCCAGTGCATGTGAACTGGAGGCAGACCGCCACGAGTACAGTTCAGCAGACCCACGATCAGAGACTCGCAGCATCATAAATCGTTACGATGCCGAGTTCGGATCAGAGGAGCAGTGTTTGGTCAGGAAATGCTACCACCACACATGCGTGTTTCCTGGACTGAACACGCATGTGTGAAACTGGCCTACGGCTAGGTTCTGTTAGGGGCCACCATCACACTGTTATTTTTTCTGGTAAAATGCTGGATGCCCTGATGGAACTGGTTACTGTCAATGAGGTCCATTGGATGACATTTGTTTCCGTCATATGATGGATCCCCATGCTTTTTTTTTTTTTTCTGTTCCTGGATTAGAAACAGTGGAAGATTGGCCATGAACCCTACAGGGAAATTTCCTGGTGGGCTGATGACCAGGGGGCCGCCCAAGCCCTCCTCATGGTCGCCAGCCAGGTACATAAAGATCTTATGCTTTCAGCATCAATTATTTCCTGGTAGGCTGATGCCCAGGGGGCCGCCCAAGCCCTCCTCATGTTCGCCAACCAGGTACATAAAGATCTTATGCTTTCAGCATTAATTAATGTAGGAGCATCAGGCACTTATGTACCTGGCCAGCGGCCACAGGTGCCCTCCTGAATTGAACTGCATTGCCGTCCTCGGGATGACAATACAGTTTCATATTGTGGCGCAGGCAGCAGTACTTTATGCTGCACTGTGGTATTTGGTGCTGCTGGGGCGGTATTTTGTTCTGCACTACAGTATTAGGGTCCAGTCAGATGTCCGTAGAACGGGTCCGGATCCGTTCTGCAATTATGCGGAACGGGTGCAGACCCATTCATTTTCATTGGGGCCAGAAAAGATGCGGATAGCACACAGTGTGCTGTACGCATCTGCATTTCTGGTCCGTGGCTCCGCAAAAAAATAGAGCATGTCCTATTCTGCGGACAAGAATAGGAATCCTCCATTGGTGTTCCGGAGATGTGCGGCGTCAGTATTTAGCAGTCTGCAAAACACTACGGACATCTGAATGGACTCTTACTGGCTATTTCTGTCAGTTTGGACTGACCTATATTATAGGGCCACTTTTAATTTTTTTCCAAGGCCACTTTAAGTTCCCAATGCGGTCCTGATTGGAAAGGTGTAGATGTTACAGCAACATGACCACCATCCGTTTGCTCTGGTCTCTGTGGGAGTCACTGAGCAATCAGTGTGTCCATTTGGGTAAAGTAATGTGGGCACAGAAAGTACCGCCACCCTGTCTCTACTTGGAAGGTTGCAGGTGCCTACCGCACTGCTCCACTTTCTCTCTTTGTAATCATGAAGGTACAGATAATAATGAAGGCACTGCACTCTCTGGGTAGTCATGCTGCCGACCCGACAACTGCAGCATGTTACAATACATACGAGCAGGGGATTAGCAACTGGCAGGAAGACTGGAGATTTCACATTAGTATTGGGGATCCTGCACATGGCCATAGTTTCATATTCTGCAGATCGGATGCGGACCCGTTCATTTCAATGGGGCAAAAAAGATGCACTTCCGTTCCGGGGCCCTACCCAAAAAATTAGAACATGTCCTATTCTTGTCCATTTTGCAGACAAGGATAGGACATTTCGGGTAAAAAATAAAATAAAAAATTATATGTCAGCCTGCACTCGGCCAGGTATGCAGTTTGCGGACAAAAAACGGATACACTCATGTGCAGGAGGCTCCATTCCTTATCCCATTTTCTTCCAATAAGGTAAGCTTGTGAGGTGTAGAGTTCCAGTCATGACCTATAATAAACTTGTGTGCTCCAGCACTAACATGGCACACTCCTGGCAGAAGAGAGCGCATTAATCACCTTGTGACATTCAGCATGTAATCTCATCCCTGGCGAGAGCTGCCAGACAGTTGCTGGTGCATTTAGCACATGGCTGTATTACCCGTAGCAAGGAGCAAATGGCATCCAGGAACTGCTCCTTTATGATGAGTCAACCGCTCTTACCTAGTGTGAGATTAGCGGGGCGTCCAAACCAGTGGCCTTGAAAACCTGTATATGAGTGTAGGTCTTGTGCGTCAGGCAGCATTGTCTTAGACACATCCAGCCGCCATAGTGTAGACTATTCTATTCCAGAGCGTATATATAATTATTCATATGACTGGTGGCAGTGATGCGATCCATCCACATCACCGCTTTCTGTGTTATCCCTGGATGGATTCTCTTCTGCGCACGTGCTGAACAGTAAAAGAACAATTTTCAGTGCAAGAACAGAAGAGGATAGGTCCAAGGACAGTACAGAAAGCGGAGATGTGGCTGAATCACGCCACCACTGCCATCTTGTGCCTTATGGATGCAGCACTGGAGTATTCTAGGCATTGACACAGTTTGGGACCAGGGGGCCTTCTGCAGCACGGGTACGTTATTATGTGACTTACAGATGGATGTAACAGCAACAACAACCGATTAGGAGCGTTTGAAAAACAGTTTTAGAAATGGCCCCCACCTTTAATCACTTAGTCATTTATTAAAGGGAGTTTTCAGAGATTGACCTAGGACATCAATATGAGTTAGACTCCTAGGACCCCTGGAACAGCACTCTGTGAGCTCTTAAGCCTCTTCTTAGGCCATGTGATGTCACATTCATTGGTTACATGGCCTAGGCACAGCTCAGTCCCATTCAAGAGAATAGGGCTGAGCTGCAATACCAAGCACAACCACTATCAAATGAATGGCGCTGTGCTTGTGCTTGGTAAGGTGCAAAGAGGCGACACTGCTCACCAGAGCTCCGCTGATTGCGCGGGGGAAGGGGCGGGGGGGAAAATAGGGAGTCAGACCCCTGCCTATCTGATACTAATGACCTATCCTGGGGACAGGTCACCAATATGTAAGTGGAAAAATGGCTGGGATATCTTAGGTTATCTCTCACCTGAGCTGTTACAGCACTAAGCGTGGTGATGGCTGTATATGGGTGCATTCACAGATTTTCAGTTGCAGAAATTTCTGCACCTGAAAATAAATTCAATTCATTTGAATGGTGCTTGCAGACCAGACATTATAACCTGCACAAAATTAAAATTTAAAAGGGGTTCCTGGAGAAGAAGAAAAAAAAACAAAACAAAAAAACACATGAGTGAGAGGGGGGATGTTACCATATCAGTGGAAAGGTACCTTATGAAGCTATTGCTTCTTGGACTAAATTAAACCCTATTGTGCTTTACGAACATTATTTTTATTTCACTACCAACATGTAAAACCTTTGGTTGTTTTTAGGCTGGCACCACTGTGGGGATTTCAATGATATGACATTGATGGTCTCTCCTTAAGATAGGCCATTTCTGAGTGACATGCTATTGGGCCAAATGATGGGACTCCCAAAGAGCAGAACAGAAAGGGAAGCGCACTTGTTGGGGTGGTGGGCATACCAGAGTTCAAACCCACCATGAGAAAACCCTGTGTGGCCAGTGTGATCCATTAAGATGTCCATATGATCAGCCATACTTTAAGGGGTATTCTAACTTCACAATATTGATCCTCCATCTTCAGAATAGGCCATCAATATCAGATTGGTGGGGGTCTGCCGATCAGTTTGAAGGGGCCTAACGCTTGTGGGAGTGCTGCCGCCTATTCAATGTGTACCCCGCATGCTGTCTACAGGGCTCAGGATAATGAAGCGTCATGGCGTAAAGAGAATGAGACCAGTGGCGGATTATAATTGGGGCGTTTGGGTCAGCGTTGGGTCCCCGCAGCGCTGCGGGGACCTACCTGACCCAAACGCCCCAATTATAATCCGCCACTGGTCTCATTCTCTTTACGCCATGACGCTTCATTATCCTGAGCCCTGTAGACAGCATGCCCACAAAATACAGCGGGGCACGGGAGCACATAGTTCACTGCCCCGCCGCCATTCGCCGATCACCGCCATAGGCTTTAGGCCTAGTAGGCCTGAAGCCTATGCGGTAGTAAAATCCGGGTGCAGGCAGGCGTGATGACATCATCGCGCCGCGCCTGTGCCCGGACGCAGCACACTGATATGTGTGTGCAGCGCGCCTGCACTATCTACGAGTGAGCGCCGACTGGGACACAGGTAAGTATTAGCTTTTTTTTTTTTTTTTTTTTGGGGGGACATTACTGAAGGGACAGTGGGGGGGGGGAGGGGGGGGGGCAAACTACTACGTGGGGGCAAGTTACTAGTGTGGAGGAAATTAGCAGTGTGGGGGGGGAATTAATACTGTGGGAGCAGTGTGGAGAAATTAATACTGTGGGGAGCAAATTACTATATGGGGGCAGTGTGGGAGCGTTTCTATTAGGGGACATTATACAGGCATTATTACCTGAAGCACAATATAGCAGGCATGGCCAACTTGAGGCTCTCCAGCTGTTGTAAAACTACAACTCCCACCATGCCCTGCTGTAGGCTGATAGCTATAGGCAGTCTGGGCATGCTGGGAGTTGTAGTTTTGCAACAGCTGAAGAGCCTCAGGTTGGCCATCTCTGCAATATAGGGTGTCATTATTACTGGGCGCACTGTAGAGGACATTATAATTGCTGTAGACACTATAGGGACCTTTGGGGTAATTTATCAAACTGGTGTAAAGTAGAACTGGGTTAGTTACCCATTGCAACAGATTTCACCTTTCATTTTTCACAGGTCCTTTGGAAAATGAAAGGTGGAATCTGATTGGTTGCTATGGGTGCAGTGTCCCACTACCCACGTGGGTACTGCAAAGTCGTAGTGTTATGCTTTGTATGCTTTATATAACCTGTTTTATGCTGCAGTGCATCTTTATGCATAATCCCTGCCTACAGGTGTGTTAGATTTCATTACACTAAGCCTACCACTAGGGGGAGACAACACATCCCATATATCTAGCCCAGTTTAGGCCTAGTTAGGCAGTTCAGTTTTAAGGCTGAATGCACACGGCCGTGTTTCACGGCCGAGAGCAGTCCGTGGTAACACGGCCTGGATTCCGGCTGCGAGCAGGAGTGCACGGCGTCACTGGTTGCTATGACGCCGTGCGCTTCATGCCGCCGCTGTACTACAGTAATACACTCGCATGCATTCGGCCTTAGTCTTAGCTCTCAGTCTGGAGTCTTCAGCCCTGAGCTGAAGTGGTCCACATACTTAGAAGGATATTAATCCAGAAAGCAGTAAAGAAACAGACACTCAAAGGGTTACGGCCATCGCTATACGTGCCTTAGGACCTTTGGAGTTAAAAGTGAAGGATTTACCGGCCTCTGGCAGCCTCCCTAACCTGCACTGGGATAACAGGGACCAGCGTAGAAGTCCTCTACCAGTAAGCATAAAACATATATCATTAATAGCCTGAGAGACAGACATCACACCTGTAAGCAGTGGAGCTTTACCTCTGTCCATCTCAAAGAGACTGTATTTCATGTCTGGATGCATTAGAGACCGTTTTATACTTGGATGTTACCGTTACCAGGAGCAACGTTTAGTAAAAGTTATAAGTTTGATTGCACGATCCTTGTCTCAGTCTCCAATTCCTCAGTTAACACTACAGTAAATGGTTGCACCACCATAAAAGGTACTGGCATCACGACTACAAGGGACCTTGCCATAGGCACATTAATACAGACCATCAAGGGCACCTTGAATCACCATCTGGCCTGTGTCCCTTACACCAGAGTGTGCCCCAGAGAATTCCTGTGCCGTTCTCCTCATCACTTGTGCGAGCCTGCCCAGGGACGACATAACCGTGAGTAACCAGAACTGTATTTACCTCGGCCCACCTAATGCTCACATCGTGACCTCACGTATAATTCCCCTATCGGTGTGCCATACTGGGCACCTAAGCCAGTTGTACTTTACACCAGTTTGATAAATGACTCCAATTATGAGAACTCTAACGTGTCTGTGTAACAAACTCTGTAGAGACAAGATGCGGCTGAAAGAATTAGTCATGGCGGTCTGGGTCAAACGGAGGAGAAGAGCAAAGAGAAGATCTACATGACAAGAGATGTCACTGGATGTAACAGGAATGTGGTGCTGTATTCCCCTATATGTAGAGCTGGCTCACTACTGTCATCTTCTCCTCAAAGTCTTTTTTTTTATCATAATCGTATGTATTTTAAATTTGGCAACTAAAATTTTAATTTGTCACCTGCAGTCTTATGTAACAGCCCAAATAACAGTGATAACTTTCTGTGTACAGATAATGTAGTAGATGTTCCATGCAGTCCTATGTAACACCCCACATAACACATTAGTTCACTGTGATATGTGGGGTGTTACATAGGACTGCAGGTAACATCTATGAAATCTGTACCAAGAGAGTTATGAGATGGTTGGGGTCCGACTCCTGGCACCCCCCGACAATCAGCTGTTTGAGGAGACCGTGATGTTCCAGAGAGCGCCGCAGCCTCTTTGCTCCTTACCAAGCACATCGCTGTCCATTTGACAGCACTGTGCTTGGTATCACAGCTCAGCACCAATCACTCGGATGGGACAGAGCTGCACCTAGGCCATATGACATCGTTCACGTGGTCTAGGAAGAGACGTCGGCGCTTACCAAGCACCGCAAATTAGGTGGACAGCCCTGGGCCTATCATGCTCTTAATCCGCCTCTGAATGGGACAAAGCTGTAATTACCCTGCACCGGAACTCATTTAGGAAATATACTGCAATTATTCAGAAATGTACAGAGAAATTCCATAGAAGTAAATCTCCTATATTAATACAATCGCTGGCACATATATCTACAGAGGAGTGAGTCAATCACCACTTTATAGGGAGAAAAGTCATGCCAGCTTTATTGAGTCCATACACACAAAGGTGAAAAACAAGTTGTGCAAAGTATGGTGGCGGCATCACTGGGAGGGGCAATTACCGCTTTGTCCATTCACTTCAACAGGACGAAGCTGCAATGCCTTGCCCACTACTGCTACATACACTGAAGAGGCTGCACTACTGGCATGAGGGCTGAGACCGCTTCAAACAGCTAATGGGAGGGAGTTGTACCCCCACTGATCTAATACTGAGGGCCTATCGGGAGCATAGGTCTTCAACATAAAGTTGGAATATCCAATTGATATTCTCTATTGTGATACATTCTCACCGGATATTATATATAATCACCTGTATAAGGCCAGCATACAGGGTCCTTACAGGCACAAATTCGCACTGGCATGTTTTTTGGGGGCTGTAAAAAAAAAAAAAAAAAAAAAGTCTAAATAACCATATGCGATTTTTCTGGCCATCTGCGTTTTTTGTGGTGCTTTTTCAGGTGCATTTTACAAACCATGGAGTAATTTATTAACCTGAAATACGCCTCCGCAATCTGTGACTTTTCCCCACTCATGCCAAGTCTAAAAAAGTGGGCGTGGCTCGGGCCGGGAAGGAGACGGGCCGGCAGGCCCGTCTCAGTCATCATTTTCTACGCCTGTTTCAGGCATATAATATGGTCTAAATATAAGACAGCAATGGAGCTGTTCTTACATTTAGAAGCAGCACTGGAAGCGCCAAAGTTATGGAGAGGCCTGTGTCAACTTCGGCGGATCCACTGCCAGTGCAGGGCTTTATTAAGACCGGCGTCTAAAACGCCGGACTTAATAAATGACGCCCCATGTGTTTGCCCACCAGTGTTTTTTTTATTTATTCAGTTTTTTTCCCTCTATAGAGAACAGGATGTGAAAAGACCTAAAAAAAAATAAAATAAAAAAATCATCACCTAATGAACAAAAATGCCAGCAGCAAAAAAAAAAAAAAAAAAATATTTCCCATAGACCTTCACCCAGAGCTGGCATTTTTACCGTAAAAACAGTACTAAAATTGTAAAAGTGAAAAAACAGCTAGCAAAAACCTGTGTGTGAACCCACCCTTACAAAGGCTACTTTCACACTGGCGTTCTGGCTTTCAGTTTGTGAGATCCGTTCAGAGATCTCACAAGCGGTCCAAAACGGATCAGTTTGGCACTAATGCATTCTGAATGGAAAAGGATCAGAATGCATTAGTTTGCCTCCGTTCTGTCTCCATTCCGCTTTGAAGGCGGACACCAAAACACTGCTTGCAGCGTTTTGGTGTCCGTCTGACGAAACTGAGCCAAACGGATCTGTTCTGACACACAATGTAAGTAAATGGGGACGGATCCGTTTTCTATGACACAATGACTTTCAATGGTGTTCAAGACGGATCCGTCTTGGCTATCTTAAAGATAATACAAATGGATCCGTTCTGAACGGATGCAGACGTTTGTATTATGTGAACGGATCCGCGCCAAACGCGAGTGTGAATACATGGCTGTATTTTTTGTTCGACTCAAATCCACTTTTTTTTTGTGGATCGGATGCAGGTCCATTCATTTCAACGAGGTTGCAAAAAAAGGCGGATGGCATGCGTACTGTATGTCTGTGCTGCAAAAAGAACAGAAAATGTCCTATACTTGTCCATTTTGCAGACAAGGATAGGACATTTCTACAGATGGGAGAAAGAAAATGGCGGCATGCACGCAGCCAACATCCGTGTTTTGTGGACTGCAATACACATACAGTTGTGTGCAAGAGGCCTTAACCTCTTAAGGACATAGGGCGTACAGGTACGCCCTTGTGCCCTGGTACTTAAGGACACAGGGCGTACATGTACGCCCTGTGCATTTTCGATCACCGCCGCACGGCGGGCGGTGATCGGAACACCGTGCCTGCTCAAATCATTGAGCAGGCACTTGGAGCAAATGCGCCGGGGGGTCCGGTGACCCCCCCATGTATGCGATCGCAGAAAACCGCAGGTCAATTCAGACCTGCGGTTTTCTGCGTTCCGGGTTATTCGGGTCTCTGAAGTCCCGATAACCCGGAACAGGATGGTGATGGTGGTGTGATTTCACTCCACCAATCACCATCCAGCGATCCTGAGTGGTGATGGTGACATCACCACTCAGGATCGCTTTCTGATTGGTCTGTGGGCGGTCCGGCGGCAGATTCAAAAGAGGCAGGCGCTCCTCTCCTCCTCCTTTTGTGTTCCGGAGCCGGAGGAGAGAGGAGCTGCCTGCACGTGTCTGCTGCACCCGATCTGTGCCCCCCAGGACCCGATCTGTGCCCCCCAGGACCCCATCAGGTACATAGGGACAGCTAGGGAAAGTTTGGTTTAGGCAGGGAAAAAAAAAGGGAAAGTTAGTTTTTGAACTTTGATTGCATCACCCTAGTTAGGGTGTCTGGGGTCCACAGCACAGCTGTGTGACCCTAGACCCCCCAGGGGTGCTGCCACTTGCCCCCCCACCCCCTGCCCCCCCCCCCCCCACCTTTTTTGGGGTGCATTTTTTTTTTTTTCGTGTACGCTGACTGTGGCCGGCACTTAGTGTCCGGCCACTGTTAGCGCATCGCACACCCCACCGCTGATCAACTTCGGACGGTTGATCAGCGGTTTTGAATTTTTTTCCCCACATGTTTTGCCCTTTTTTTAGTTAGTTTATTTTATTTTTTTTCTGTTAGTTTTAGGGTGAGTTCGTGAACACCCGTGCCCCCACACACACGCACACAAAATAAAGAGTTACACACACGCACATATACACGCAGACACACACTCCCCTATGGCCCGCCGGACGTTCTCGGCCGAGGAGGCATACGCCCAGATTGCCTCCGACTCCGAGAGTCCCAGTGAGGATGAGGATGACCCCACATTCCTGTTGTCATCCGCATCCTCCTCATCATCTAGCGATGATGATGAGCCCCCAAGGCGGCGGAGACGCCGCCAGGCGGAGCAAGGGGACCGCCATGTTAGTGACCCTGTGGCCACACTAGTACGAGCAGCTCTGGGGCTTGTACTGGTTTCCCGGCCCACCAGTTAAATCCACCGGAGCCCCCTGCCGGTGAACTTGTCTGGTGTAGCCCAGAGCGATACGAGCCTGTGATTCCTGATTTTGTAGGCCAATCAGGAATCCAGATTTCCACAGTGGGCTACACTGAATATGACTTTTTTTGTCATTTTTTCAGTGACCCACTGGTAAATCTGATGGTGGAGCAGACGAATCTGTACGCCCAACAGTTCGTCGCTCAACACCCGGGCTCCTTTTTGGCCAGGCCCGGTGGCTGGACACCGGTCAGTGCAGCCGAAATGAGGACATTTTGGGGCCTCGTGCTGCATATGGGCCTGGTCAAAAAACCCAGTGTCAGGCTGTACTGGAGTGGGGACGTCCTATACCAGGCCCCACTTTACAGTACAGCCATGACACGCTCCCGGTTTGAGGCCATCCGGAAATGTCTGCATTATTCCGATAATGCAGCATGTCCCCCCCGAGGTGATCCTGCCCATGACCGTCTGTACAAGATACGTCCGGTCATCGATCACTTTGGGGCCAAATTCATGGAGGCCTATGTACCTGGAAGAGAGGTCGCGGTTGATGAGTCTCTCATTGCGTTCAAGGGGAGACTCATTTCCGCCAGTATGTGCCCTCCAAGCGGGCGAGGTATGGCGTGAAGCTATACAAAATTTGTGAGAGTACCTCAGGGTACACTTACAAATTTCGTGTATACGAGGGGCGAGATTCCCGGATTCAACCCCCAGAATGTCCCCCCACTCTGGGTGTTACCAGGAAACTTGTGTGGGACCTTATGTACCCACTGCTGGATAAGGGTTACCACCTTTACGTGGATAACTTTTATACCAGTATCCCCTTGTTCCAGTCCCTTGCCGCCAGATCCACGTCCGCTTGTGGGACCGTGCGGAAAAATCAACGCGGCCTCCCTGCCCACCCCCTCCAGGTACCTATCCCCAGGGGTGAGACCCGTGCCCTTACCACTGGAAACCTGTTGCTGGTCAGGTATAAGGACAAGAGGGATGTCCTTATGCTGTCCACAATTCATGGTAACGGCATCACCCCTGTCCCTGTGCGAGGTACCGCGGCAACGGTCCTCAAGCCCGATTGTATCGTCGCTTACAATCGGTATATGGGAGGAGTTGATCTCTCTGATCAAGTCCTCAAGCCATATAACGCCATGCGCAAAACCCGGGCATGGTACAAAAAAGTTGCGGTCTACTTGGTGCAGGTTGCCATGTACAACTCTTTTGTACTATCCCGAAGCGCTGGCAGCACAGGGACATTCCTCCAGTTCTATGAGGCAGTCCTCAAGGCCCTGATCTTTTCGGACCGGGAAAGAGCAGGCCGGAGTACCTCGGGAACTGTAGGTGCCCGGATCGTCCCTGGCCAACACTTTCCAGGTGTGGTCCCCCATACTGGAAAGAAGGGACGAACCCAAAAAAAGTGCAGAGTGTGTCGCAGGAGGGGGATACGGAAGGACACGACTACTCAGTGCGACACTTGCCCCGATCATCCGGGCCTCTGCATTGACGGTTGCTTCAGGGAGTATCACACTTCCATGGAGTACTAAATTTATATCCCAATTTAGCACTGACATCGGATAAAAAAAAAAAATGGTTCTCAGACTTGAGACACCCAAAAAAACTAAAATAATTTATTAAAAGTAGACATAGGTATTGCCGCGTCGGTAATAATCTCCTCTATAAAAATGCCCCATTACCTAACCCCCCAGATTAACACGGTCCAGAAAAAAAAAAAAAAGTGCAAAAAAAGTTTTTTTTGTCACCTTACATAATAAAAAGTTTAATAGCAAGCGATCAAAAAGTCATATAGCCCCCAAATTAGTGCCAATAAAACCGTCATCTCATCCCGCAAAAAATGAGCCCCCACATAAGATAATCAGATAAAAAAAAAAATAGAAAATGACTCTTAGACTTTAGAGATACAAATTTTTTTTTAGGGTATCAAAAAGGATAATATAGTCTAAAACCTAAATAATTGTAAAAAAAAGTTGACTTATTAGGTATCGCCGCGTCCGTAAGAATCTCCTCTATAAAAATACCCCATGACCTAACCCCCCAGATTAACACAGTAAAAAAAAAAAAAAAAAAAAATAGGTGCAAAAAAAATATTTTTTTTGTCACCTTACATAACAAAAAGTTTAATAGCAAGCGATCAAAAAGTCATATAGCCCCCAAAATAGTGCCAATAAAACCGTCCGCTCATCCCGCAAAAAATGAGCCCCCACATAAGATAATTGGCTAAAAGAAAATAAAAAAAATGACACTTAGACTTTAGAGATACCCAAAAAAAAATGTTGTATTAAAAAAGATAATATAGTCAAAAACCTAAATAATTGTAAAAAAAAAAGTTGACTTATTAGATATTGCCGCGTCCGTAAGAATCTCCTCTATAACAATATCCCATGACCTAACTACCCAGATTAACACGGTTAAAAAAAAAATAAAAAAAACGGTGCCAAAACCGCTATTTTTGGCACTTTTCCATTTCAGTCCGTTTTTTCCGGTAACAAAACAAGGGTTAACAACCAAACAAAAGTTAAAATTTATTACCCTGATACTGCAGTTTACAGAAACGCCACATTTGTGGTCGTAAACTGCTGTATCCGTAAAAGGGAGGCCGCAAAAGGAAAGGACCGACATGGTTTCTGGAAGGCCGATTTTGATGGCCTTTTTTATTGACACCATATCCCTTTTGAAGCCCCCCTGATGCCCCCCTAGAGTAAAAACTCCCTAAAATTGACCCCATCTAAGAAACTACACCCCTCAAGGTATTCAAAAATGATTATACAAACTTTATTAACCCTTTAGGTGTTCCTCAACAGTTAATGGCAAATGGAGATGAAATATCAGAATTTCTATTTTTGGTAACCTTGCCTCACAAAAATGTAATATAGAGCAACCAAAAATTATATTTGCCCTAAAAATACTCCCCCAAAAAAATGCCACCTTATCCCGTAGTTTCCAAAATGGGGTCACTTTTAGGGAGTTTCGACTCCAGGGGTGCATCAGGGGGGTTGAAACAGGACACGGTGTAAATAAACCGGTCCATAAAAATCAGCCCTCCAAAAACCAAACGGCGCACCTTTCACTCTACGCCCCGCTGTGTGGCCGTACAGTAGTGTACGGCCACATATTGGGTGTTTCTGTAAACGGCAGAGTCAGGGTAATAAAGATACAGTCTTGTTTGGCTGTTAACCCTTGCTTTGTTAGTAGAAAACATGGGTTAAAATGGAAAATAAGGCAAAAAAATGAAATTTTCCAATTTCATCCCCATTTGCCAATAACTCTTGTGCAACACCTAAAGGGTTAACGACGTATGTAAAACCAGTTTTGAATACCTTGAGGGGTGTAGTTTCTTAGATGGGGTCACTTTTAGGGAGTTTCTACTCCAGGGGTGCATCAGGGGGCTTCAAATGGGACATGGTGTAAATAAACCAGTCCATAAAAATCAACCTTCCAAAAACCATACGGCGCACCTTTCACTCTACGCCCCGCTGTGTGGCCGTACAGTAGTTTACGGCCACATATTGGGTGTTTCTGTAAACTGCAGAGTCAGGGCAATAAAGATACAGTCTTGTTTGGCTGTTAACCCTTGCTTTGTTAGTGGAAAAAATGGGTAAAAATGAAATATTAGACAGAAAAATGAAATTCTCAAATTTCATCCCCATTTGCCAATAACTCTTGTGCAACACCTAAAGGGTTAACAACATATGTAAAATCACTTTTGAATACCTTGAGGGGTGTAGTTTCTTAGATGGGGTCATTTTTGGGTGGTTTCTATTATGTAAGCCTCGCAAAGCGACTTCAGACCTGAAATGGTCCCTAAAAATTTAGTTTTTGTAAATTTCAGAAAAATTTCAAGATTTGCTCCTAAACTTCTAAGCCTTATAACATCCCCAAAAAATAAAATATCATTCCCAAAATAATTCACACATGAAGTAGACATATGGGGAATGTAAAGTCATCACAATTTTTGGGGGTATTACTATGTATTACAGAAGTAGAGAAACTGAAACTTTGAAATTTGCTAATTTTTCAAAATTTTTGATAAATTTGGTATTTTTTGGTGCAAAAAAAAATATTTTTTTGACTTAATTTTACTAGTGTCATGAAGTACAATATGTGACGAAAAAACAATGTCAGAACGGCCTGGATAAGTCAAAGCGTTTTAAAGTTATCAGCACTTAAAGTGACACTAGTCAGATTTGCAAAAAATGGCCTGGTCCTAAGGTGTAAAAAGGCTGTGTCCTTAAGGGGTTAAAGGGAACCTGTCATCAACTTTATGCTGCCCTCACTCAGAGCAGCATAAAATAGTGACAGAAATGCTGATTTCAGCAATGTGTCACTCATGAGCTAAAAGTAAGTGGTTGCGGAGAACCACCATCATAATCATTGCAGCCCAGGCCTTGAGAAGAGTCACATTTACCTGAGAAGAGTCAGTTATTTATAATCTCCTGCTCTCCTGCCCATCTGCTGATGATTGGCAGTTCTCCTATAGGGAGAAAAGTAAGGAGAACACTGTCAGTCAGTCATCAGCAGATGGGTCGGGGAGAGCAGGAGATTATGAATAATTCTGACTCTTCTCAGGTAGATTTGACTCTTTTCAAGGCCTGGAGGGCCCAACACTAGCACCCCCACTGATCAGTTCATGAGAGCTCTGTGTAACGCCCCAGAGGTGCATTACCACCTTTTACACCTCCTCGCTATCTCATATGGTTAATATAATGTCATCTATGCACTTATTTCCAGATCCTGCAGAATGTGTATATTTATTTCCATGTAAGGCTACTTTTACACTAGCGTTCGATCGGATCCGTTCTGAACGGATCCGCTCATATTAATGCAGACGGTGGCTCCGTTCAGAACGGATCCGTCTGCATTATAACTTAGAAAAATTTTGTGAAAGTAGCCTGAAAGTGTGTGAAAGTAGCCTGAGCGGATCCGTTCAGACTTTACATTGAAAGTCAATGGGGGACGGATCCGCTTGAAGATTAAGCCATATGGTGTCATCTTCAAGCGGATCCGTCCCCATTGACTTCCATTATAAGTCGGAACGGATCCGCTCGCCTCCGCACGGCCAGGCGGACACCCGAACGCTGCTTGCACTGAGCGGAGCGGAGGCTGAGCGCTGGCAGGCGGATGCATTCTCAGTGGATCCGCCTCCACTGAGAATGCATTAGGGCCAGACGGCTGCGTTCAGGGCTGCTTGTGAGCCCCTTCAAACGGAGCTCACGAGCGGACACCTGAACGCAGGTGTGAAAGGAGCCTTACTGTTATGTGTGATGCAATGTGCCTGGGTTAACAGCAGATGGCGGCAGTTATGGCAGAGCTAGTTTACTAGTTTACCTGGAATGGAGCCTCTCCTCCCTCTCTAGAGAGGGCTAGAATGGAAAGAGTTTAGTTAGTGAAGGTCAGTGTGGAGTCTACCCCCTGCCAAGGGAGGTTGTGCTGCAGGAGTCCTGCCTAAGCCTGCAGAGCACCATTAGCTCTGTTGGACCTGGAGGCCCAAGCTACAAGCCTCAAGAACCAAGGAGAGACAGCTCCTTTGGATAAAGAAAGCTAGAGACAGACCAGATGATAAAGTTAAGTTGCAGCATACAGCAAAGGAAGAGTTCCTATTTAAGCCTGTTACCACAGCAGAGTCAAAGTAGCAGAGCAGATTGTGTTTGCCTGCCAGAATTCATGCCAAAGCCTGCTGGTGACCAAGATAAAGTTGAAAATTGTTGCCTGATGCAAGTTTATTCAAGTAAAGCTGTTTCCAAGTTCATCACAAAGTCTGGACTCAATTTATTTCATCATCCCCTTCACCAACCTCCCCCTTTGCTGCAGCAGATGGTCTACGCCTGGGGTTCCAGTGTATCCAAGTAGGAGCACTGTGACAAGTGCAACACCACTAATAGACATTAGGCCACCCTACACCACTCTGGCATTCCTACCCCGGGTACCATCATATCACTAAAACGGGGCCTTGTGCCCTCGTTGCTGCAATGCAACTGGTGTCACAGCAAACTATTACAACACCTTTAAGAGACCCCTTGCGGACCGCGTGTCCTTGCTGCAACTGCATCCTCCTCAATGCTTACCTGCTGGGCGCTGTGTACATTGTAGCGGCAGTGCTGTGTAATTACAGTGGTTTGTACCATTCAAGTGAAGGAGAAGGAGGAGTTGTAATTACACTGCTCGTTGCTGCAATGTCGACGAAGAGCAGGTAAACAGTAAAGAGAAGGAAGCGCTCATAGGTGGCTGTGTTCTCTTCAAAAGCTGATCAGTGGGGGTGCTGAGAGTTGCTCCCCCTCCAATCTGATATTGATGACCAATCCGGAGGAGGAGGGGTCATCAATATTAAATCAGACATCCCTTTAAGGCCTCGTGCATACGACAGTTGCCCAGCCGTGCCCGTATTGTGGCCAACAAAAGGCCCCGCAATCCAACAATGGGTCTCCAATCCGAAGCTGTGGTGCGGAACGGAGGCACGGAACCCCACATAAGCACTACAGAGTGATTCCGTGTTTTTTCTCTCCGTGCCTCCGCACTGCAAAAAAAATAGAACTTGTTCTATTTTTGGGCGGTGCGGACAGATCACAGACCCATTCAAGTTGAATGGGTCTGGATCTGTCTGTGAAAACTGCAAATAGCTATCCCCAATGGATGGAAAGTGGCTGGGCAGCGGCCGTGTGCATAAGCCCTAAAACAGAAATTCACAAGTGATCATTTTAGCAATCTCATAACCAGACACGTACTGGAGGACCACTATCTCGGCAGGTGAGCTTACAATCTAAAAGCATATAGAGATACAATATAGTGAGAGAACGTGCAAGGTGACAAACTGTGTGATATAAATCACATTCTGGGGTTGATGTGATGGAGGAAAGTTCTGTATGGTGAATGGGTTTAGAAAGAGCATTAGAGGGTTCTTGGTGGTGAGGAAGACATTTCCAGAGAATGGATGCAGCATGAGAGAAGCGATCAAAGAGGAAGACAGAAGAGGATCATGTGCTGGAAGCAGCCTCCACAGGAGAGAAAACCTAAAGATTTGGGAAGAAATGTAAGATTGTGCAGCATAAGACACAGATGAAGAAGAGAGGAAAGGTGGAAAGTGTGAGGAAGTCAAGATTGTAGCAGAGCAGTGGGAGGACAATGTGGAGCACATGCAGCAGTAGTGTTAATAGAGTCACACCTGAGAGAGGAGAAGCCACAGTAGAAATCTTTGTGGCAAGCAGTTTACTGACCCCCGAGTCTGACAGGTTAGTGCTGTAAATGATGCACACAGGTCATTGCTGAGTTTGAGGTCTGGGACAAAAACCAGATATACTATAAATGCGGGAAGATGGGGGCCCATTTATTAAAGCTCGTCTGGCGTAAAAATAGTCGCAGAGGGCATTTTAACACCAAGTACGAAAGATGGGCATGATTGGGGTGTGTCAAATCACAGCTAATTTACTAGTCGAAAATCTACACCAGCCAGGGACTGCTGGGACAGGGCATGGACTGCCATATATGCGCCTAATGTATGACAAGGTGTATGTCTTATCATAAATTAGTCATATACCACGGTAGCGCAAGAGGGACAACTAAAACTTGAGTAAAAGCCACCCTAGTAAATGTCCCCTAAAATGTTTAGGCTATAGGTATAAGAAGAAAATATACATATTACGATGGCGCTTCAAAAACAATTCCTTGGAGGAACATTCACAGTGCAGCATTCAGGATCCCCATCATTGTCCCATGAGCCAACTATACACTACAGCCAGGATCAGCAACCTCCAGCCATGGTGAAACTACAACTCCCAGTATGCACACTTGCTTGGCTGTTCTCAGTGCTCCCATGGAAGTGAATGGAGCATGCTGGGAGTTACAATTTCACCACAGCTGGAGGCTATGTAATGGAGACCCTGCTGGGAGCCCTGGCACCTCCAGTAGGGTATATGTGAATGTCAGCATGGTGTGTGCCTGGAGCACACATGGTTAGCAGGCAGAATCCCTAGCACTATATATGGAGGACAATGGAGGGTAAGCAGCCCCCTCACACACACGACTGGCAGGTGGCACCGAGGGCCGCAGAATTCCCTCAGGCTCTGGGCAGCGCTTACCTCTCCTTCATCCAGGGGCATAGCCACACCCTGCGGCCCAGCCAGGTTCTCGTCGGGCAGTGGCGTCTCCGGTTCCTCTCGTAGGATGCGCTGCAGGAAAGCTATGCGGTACTTGAGCTTCTCATTCTCGGCCCTCAGCTGCTCCAGCTCCGGGCTCGGGTTCTCCTGCACGGTTCCCTGCGTGCCGAGGTCCAGGAGGCGGCCGATCTCCTCATTCAGCTGGCGGATCTCCAGCTCCTGCACCGTCAGGCGGTCTGCGATCTGGGTGGTCATGATCCCTTATGGACGGAGAGCGACGGGGACAGTTGCAGACTTGACACACGCCGGCTGGATCGGAGCAATGCTCTGCAGAGATTGGAATAATGCTCTGACTAATCCATATTTGCGAGTGCAAAGGGGGGGGGGGGGTTGGGGACATGGTGTTATGAACCCACTATTTACATGCACAAGTATTACAGTTATTTTTATTACTCACCTGGACTCAGAGGGAGATGGTACTGGCAGAAGACACCACTGGAGAAACTTTAATGAAGGAGACAGCAACGGATGATCACGTGAAGGTATCCATAAAAGAAGAGAAAAGACCGTTACTGCGCACTCAAGTAAGTGGCAGTGAAGAAACATAACCTGCACTTACAAGAGAATGGAAGATTTACTACGACAATTAATTAAAAAGGCAGAAACTTACGGTGGGGAACAGTCGCTCTGCAGCTGTCTTCAGCAGGAACAATCCAGACTCTGAGCCTGCTCTGCAATCAACTAATCCGGTCTGCGCACCAGCCTTATGCAGGAGCACAGAGCCTGACACAGAGGATGACATCATCGCTGTGCTCGCACCACTCTCTCCCCTGCCAGCAAAAAGAGCTAGGAAGGAAATGTACTTGTATGAGGTCTTATTTTTTGCAGGACAAGTTATAGTTTTTAATGCACCATTTTAAGTACATGTAATGATTGATTAAAACCAGCCGTTTAGCTAAAAAAACGTTGTTTACGTCAGTAAAAACACGTATGGGTGGTCACTAAGGGGTTAATGACACTTCTTTTAATACAGATACCTTATCTGCTGACAAGGTACATTTATTTAAAGAATTCATTTCATTCATGTCCAACAAAGATACTATCAAAAATCCTATTCCTGTGTGGTCTTCCCCAGGCAGACAATCGGATATTGATAGAGAATGACATATCCTTCAGCTAAAACAACCCAAATCACAGGTAAAGACAGATGTTTTGTCCCATTATTAGAAACCAGCAGCGGCATAACAGAAACTTCAGTAAAAGAAATGATTCCCTGACAAATATTTCCTTTGGGCTTTCATCTTCTAAGCCAGATAAAAGAAAAAAATTGGAATAAAAAATTCATTGATATTTTTTTCTCTCCTCCCATCGACAAAAGAAACGTTAAAATCTATATATATAAAAAAGGACGGATAAATGTGTGTGTATGTTCCGCAATCACTGAAAAACGCAACCATCAATTTCAACAAAACTTCGTATACACATCCTGTGGGGGTCACAGCCAATACAACCTGCAGGTCTTTCTCTTCATATCCCAACTGCCCTACACACGGTCAGATGTTCCTTATCAGCCAATAGAAGCTCGCAGGCCCCTAGTCTCCACATACACACAGTTTTACTCCAGGTTCATAACAACCCAGCCATCTTTCTTCACTAGGGCTACATGACAACATGTGTCACGCGACACATAGGGCACAACTACACTGCTACATGTGTCATGCGACATTGATGTTGCACCAATGTCGCGCGGCAATTTTTATAATGATAGTCTATGGTGTTGCACTGCGCCATGTGACACGCGACAGTCGCTGAAAAATGCATCTGCTGGGTCCTTCTGCTAGTCAGACAATAAAGATGAGGATGAGAGAAAAAGAATTCAACAAAAATCTTTCTTTAATCGGTTAGAAGCCTTCGGCATGTATTCAGCAGTTATAGGTGAGAAACATCCAGACCTCTGTTGTGGATTGTTTCATCATTTAGATAGCATATTGGAAGCTTACAAAATTTCGGAGGTACCGCATGGTATGAATGTCTTTCCGTCAAAAACTTGCAGTATATCCGGAATTAAATTGAGGGGCAAAAGACGTCGGCCTCTGGATTAACCTTATGTTACCACAGAGGTTGAATCTTTTTCGTCAGCAAATTCCCAGGAAAGGAATTTTCTTAGCATATAATGAATCAGTATGGAGATGGCAAACAATTGTAAATACAAACATGAGTGCGCCTGAGTCACCCAGCAACAAAATGTTATAAGAAACCAAATTGGCAAAATGAAAAAATAATGAACCCAATAGAGCAAGTGACCTCACTGATCATACCAAGAATCATTCAATGTTTAAACTTCTATCCAAACAGAACGATGGCCCGAATAGTAATTGATAGTTTCTCAATTGGTTTTTACATACCTTCATTTACAGGTTCTGGTTGTTCTTTTGTTGACAACTTGAAATCTGTAAATAAAAATAAAAATTTAGAAAAAATAAAGAAATTCTTGAAAATAGGGTAGCAGGTCCATTTAAATCCCCTCTGTTCAAAAATGTTAAAATATCCCCCTTGGGGCTAGTCCCAAAAAAGGAGACGAATAGTTACCGGCTTATTCACCACTTATCATATCCTAAAGACCATTCATTAACCCATAGGATACCAGCGCCGTACAAGTATGGTACAGAAAAGTGGGTCCGAAATCCCAGCGCCGTACATGTATGGCACTATGTATATCCGGTCCCTGAGCAAAATCGCTCAGTGATCGGGGTACGATGGCTGCTCTGCACGGCAGGCAGCCATCTTTCCTACGGGCACAGGGTGGTTTTTCTGACCCCCTACAGCCTCGATCGCTGCTATTGGCCGGTTTCTGCAGACCAGCCAATCGCAGCTCCGGATCATTCATGGAGCTGCAAGGGGTTGGTACAGGGATGACTGGTGCTGAACTAGTCAGCACCAGTCTCCCCTGAGGTCAGGAGGGGGACACCAGTGTTTGGCGTCTCCTGCCAGCGCTGCGATTGGCTGCAGCCAGTCATTCTAGCTGGTGACTGCGTGCAGAGAGGTTCTGTCCTTTTCTGTGCTGCTGTTGGCTTGCTGGGACTTGTGGTGCACCGGCACTGCTATTTAACCCTTTCCTGCTCAAAGAAGAAGGAAGGAAGAAGAAAATCTGGAATTTCTGCAGATTTTTTTTTCATTTGCAGCAGTTCCAGATCCCTAAACCACCCTCCGTCCCTGTCCCTTGCAGAACACTGTATTGAATTTTTATACTACAGTTTTTGCACGCACGCACGATCTGCGTGTGTGCTGCAGAACACCGATCAGTAGTGTGCTCATTTGCTTCTGCATCTGCACGTTTTTCTTGTTAACATTTTTTTTATGTGTGAAAAAAGACCCACATTAGTGGTAGTTATATATATAAATATAAAAATATATATATTTATATAAATTTAAGTTACTGTCATTTTTGCACGAACGCACCATCTGCATACGTGCATTTTACAACCACTGAGCACCGATCAGTAGTGTCCATTACTGATCGCGTCTGCTCAGTTTGCACTCCAAGTTTTATTTTGTGCAGAAAAGCCCTTTTTTTATTTTATTTTATTTTTTTACAAAAAAAATTCTCCTTTTTTCTCCTAAATTTTATTTCAAATTTATTACAAGCCCCTTCACGTGTGAAAATACAACATACACACCCCTCACACTAAATAAAGGTTTACACATTTCACACCTTATACCCCAATAAAATAAAAATGGCCCGTCCATCCCGACGAGTATACTCAGCTGAAGAGGCATACGCCATGCTTGCCTCCGATACCGAGTCTGCCAGTGAGGGAGAAGAGGAGGCCACTTTCCTCTATCCTCTCATCATCATCATCTTCCGCTGATGAGGGACCCTCTAAAAGGTGCCCCAGGGTAGCAGCAGAGGCAGCCCCCCAGAGTGAACCGTTATGGACCCCACCCCCTGACAATTATCAGCCCCAAATTCCTGAGTTTGTGGGCAACTCAGGAATTCAGGTAGATTGTGCGGGCTTCACAGTAATTGATTTTTTTAAAATCTTTTTCTTTGAAGATTTTTTAAATTTGATGGTAACCCAAACAAATTTATACACCCAGCAATTTATTTCCCAGAACCCCACGTCGTCATATACGCTAGACCCGAAGGTTGGACCCCAGTAAATGCAGCAGAGATGATGACCTTTTGGGGGCTCTTACTGCATATAGGCGTTGTTAAAAAACCAAAGAATAAGGCCTCATGCACACAACAGTTTTTTTTCACGGTCCGCAAAACGGGGTTCCGTTGTTTCGTGATCCGTGTCCGTTTTTTTTTCCGTGTGTCTTCCGTGATTTTTGGAGGATCACCAGACATGAAGGAAAGTTACAAAAATGTTGTTTTGGTGTCCGCCTGGCCGTGCGGAGCCAAACGGATCCGTCCTGACTTACAATGCAAGTCAATGGGGACGAATCCGTTTGACGTTGACACAATATGGTGCAATTGCAAACGGATCCGTCCCCCATTGACTTTCAATGTAAAGTCAGGGTATATTTTAACTTGAAGCGTCCCCATCACCAATTAATTTAAAACTGGGGAGGGAGGGAGGGGGGTCTGCCCCCTCCTGCCTGGCAGCATCTGATCTCTTACAGGGGGCTATGATACGCATAATTAACCCCTCAGGTGCGGCATCCGAGGGGTTAATTGTGCGGATCACAGCCCCCTGTAAGAGATCGGGTGCTGCCAGGCAGCAGGGGGCAGTCATGTACACAGTTCTTAGTATATTCTAACTAGAAGCGTCCCCATCACTATGGGAACGTCTCTGTGTTAGAATATACTGTCGGATCTGAGTTTTCACGAAGTGAAAACACAGCTCTGAAAAAGCTTTTATGCAGACAGATCTGCGATCCGTCTGTGTGAAAGTAGCCTACGGACGCGGATGACAATCTTGTGTGCATCCGTGTTTTTTCACGGACCCATTAACCTGAATGGGTCCGCAAACCGTTGTCTGTCAAAAAAATAGGACAGGTCATATTTGTTTTACGGACAGGAAACACGGATCACGGACGTGGATGAACAACGGTGCATTTTCCGAGTTTTCAACTGACCCATTGAAAGTCAATGGGTCCGCAGAAAATCACGGAAAACTGAAAAACGGACACGGATGCACACAACGGTCGTGTGCATGAGGCATAATCAGTATAGGAGTTGGGATGTCTTGTATCAAACTCCAATTTACAGTAATACCATGGCCCATAATCGATTCCAATCAATACTTAAAGGGGTTCTGCACTTTGTTTTAACTGATGATCTATCCTCTGGATAGATCATCTGCTTCTGATCGGCGGGGGTCCGACACCCGGGACCCCCACTGATCAGCTTTTTGAGAAGGCAGTGAACCATTCCATTCAAGTGAACAGAGCTTAGCCCCACCCACACTAGTTGATACAAGTCGTGACGTCACTGAGCCAGCGATAAACAGTGAGAAGGCCGTGGCACTGCTGGGGCGCCGCTGCCTTCTCAAACAGCTGATCGGCGGGGGTCCCGGGTGTCGGAACCCCGCCGATCAGAAGCTGATGATCTATCCAGAGGATAGATCATCAGTTAAAACAAAGTGCAGAACCCCTTTAAGTTTTTGCATTACAATGATAATGCACAGTGCCCACCCCAGAATGATCCCGCATTTGACTGTTCTGTCTGTTCAAAATTAGGCCCGTCCTTGACCACTTCAAACCAAAGTTTTCAGAAGTGTACACCCCAGAATAAAATGTCTGCATAGACGAATCCTTATTACTTTTCAAAGGGAGGGTAAGATTCCGCCAGTACCTGCCCAGCAAGCAGGCAAGGTATGACATAAAACTGTATAAAATCTGTGAGAGTAGCTCTGGGTACTCTCACAAGTTCCGGGTTTATGAAGGGAGGGTTACCTGGACTGAACGCCCAGAATGCCCCCCGTCCTAGGAGTTAGTGGGAAGATAGTGTGGGACTTACTGCACCCACTGCTGGATAAGGGTTACCATATATACGTGGATAATTACTACACGAGTCTACCACTGTTCCGGTCACTGACTTTCAGAGATAGTGTGGCGTGCGGCACAGTACGCAAAAATCTGAGAGGTCTCCCTAGATCCCTGGTAGGGCAACCACTAAGAAGAGGAGACAGCCGTGCTATCCTCAGTGAGAACATGTTGGTAGTTAAGTACAAGGATAAGAGGGATGTCCTTTTGCAGACCACCATTCAGAGTAACGCCAGCTCCCCTGCCCCTGTACGTGGTACCACTACCACTGTCCCCAAACCAGACTGCATTCTGGACTACAACAGGCACATGAACGGGGTTGATCTTTCAGATCAAGTTCTGAGGCCACACGAAAAACAAAAGTGTGGTACACAAAGCTGACAGATGGCACTGTACAATGCTTGCTATTTAGATCTAGAGGCCAGACAAGAACATTCCTACAATTTCAAGAGGTGGTGATAAAGGCCCTAATTCTTCCAAACCAAGCAATGGAGGGCCCCAGTACTTCTGCAAGTTACAGTGCCCGAGTTATGCCAGGGCAACATTTCCCTGGAGAAGTCCCCCAAACAGCGAGGAGGGGAAGGACCCAAAAAAGATGCAGGGTGTGTTCCAAAAGGGGGATAAGGAAAGACACCATTTACTATTGTGAAACCTGCCCTGAAAAACCTGGCCTGTGCATCAAAGATTGTTTCAGAATCTACCACTCATCCATAAAGTATTAATTTAATTTCTTCCATGATGTACCCTGTATTTTTACCACCTTATAGCTCTGATTTAGTCTGCATAGCTTACATATCCACTTTTCACCAACCACTACGAAGTACCAAATTGGTACTAACGATGCGCATATTTTTTGCGCAATACATGCAACTTCACATTTTATCAGGTCTGAGTAGATATTACTGATTGGTGTATTGTTGTGACATCACAGCACTATGTCTGTAGCATGTATATATGGACAGCAGAGAAACAGTAATTCCTATCACACTATCTAACACCCTGCACTGGAACCTATCAGCTACACTATATCACTATCTAACCTATACTGATTATCTCCCACTAACTATCTGTATTATATATATGAGCTAACTATCTAATGTAATTGGATAAGGAATAGGATCCAGATGAAAGCACAGAGCACAGCAATGTCACTGCTCTCTCTATCAGAACTGCAAAAAAACTGCTAAAAATGGCTGCTGGGGAGTTTCTTATATAGTAAGGGGTAGGCAACTTTCCTATTGGTTGCTAGGAATGTTGCTATGCTCTGACAAAGGTACTGCAGCCTTCTCATTGGCCCACAAGCAAGAAGGGAGGTTACTGATGGAAAAAAAAATCTAGAATATATAGCACTATAATTTACATTTTTGCGAATTCTCGAAGTGTCGATATTCACGATAAAAATTCACGATTAGAATATTTGCGATTAACACTATTAACTACACTATTCGTCTTTTGATCAAGCATTGCAATTACTAAACAAAGCAGGAAAAAATGCTTTCTTAGCAAAAACAGATATCAAATTGGACTTTAGATTACTACCAGTTAACCCAGAGGGTTATAACTCCCTGGGGTTCCAATTTGAAGGAAATTACTACTATGACAAAGCACTCCCAATAGGCTTCTCACTATCCTGTTTTTACTTTGAGGCATTTTCCAGCTTTTTGCAATGGATGTTACACTGCCTGTCCTCCCAAAAAGTCGCCACCCAAAAAAAAACAAAAAAAAACAAAAAAAAAAATTCGTTGGACCGCCTTACGGCACGCATTCGCTGTGGAATTGTTTCAATAAGCTTCTGCAATGTCACAAGATTTATTTCCATCCAGTGTTGCATTAATTTTTCCCCAAGATCTTGCATTGATGATGGTAGAGTCTGACTGCTGCGCAAAGCCTTCTCCAGCACATCCCAAAGATTCTCAATGGGGTTAAGGTCTGGACTCTGTGGTGGCCAATCCATATGTGAAAATGATGTCTCATGCTCCCTGAACCACTCTTTCACAATTTGAGCCCGATGAATCCTGGCATTGTCATCTTGGAATATGCCCGTGCCATCAGGAAAGAAAAATTCATTGATGGAATAACCTGGTCATTCAGTATGTTCAGGTAGTCAGCTGACCTCATTCCTGGAGCACATACTGTTGCTGAACCTAGACCTGACCAACTGCAGCAACCCCAGATCATAGCACTGCCCCACAGGCTTGTACAGTAGGCACTAGGCATGATGGGTGCATCACGTCATCTGCCTCTCTTCTTACCCTGATGCGCCCATCACTCTGGAACAGGGTAAATCTGGACTCATCAGACCACATGACCTTCTTCCATTGCTCCAGAGTCCAATCTTTATGCTCCTCAGCAAATTGAAGCCTTTTTTTCTGCTTTCCCTCACTGATTAGTGGTTTTCTTACGGCTACACAGCTGTTCAGTCCCAATTCCTTGAGTTCCCTTCACATTGTGCATGTGGAAATGCTCTTACTTTAACTATTAAACATAGCCCTGAGTTCTACTGTTGTTTTTCTTCGATTTGATTTCACCAAACATTTAAGTGATCGCCGATCACAATCATTCCGAATTTTTTTTTCCGGCCACATTTTTTCCTTGAATACAATGGGTCCCCACTATCCTTCCAGTTTTTAATAATGTGCTGGACAGTTCTTAACCGAATTTTAGTAGTTTTTGCAATCGCCTTAGATGTTTCCTCTGCTTGATGCATGCCAATGATTTGACCCTTCTCAAACAGACTAACATCTTTTCCACGACCACAAGATGTGTCTTTCAACATGGTTGTTTAAGAAATGAGAAGCAACTCATTGCGCCAGTTGGGCTTAAATAACTTATTGCCAGCTGAAAGATAAATGCCCATGCAGTAATTATCCAATAGGAGGCTCATACCTATTTGCTTAGTTGAATCCAGGTGGTGACTTTTTTTTTGGACAGGCAGTGTAGAAAGTCATTCAGTCAATCCAGTCTTGATTTCATTATCAATTTGGCACAATGAATTCCGAAATAGACATATTTTGCCATAAACTGTTACATGGGCTGCGTATACAGCAGCATGGAACAATTGGAGGAAATTTTGTTCCGCCAACGATATAAAGGTATTAGATAACAAGATTGTACACAACATCCAATTCATTGCAGACTTATTTAAAAAGGGCCGTAAAGCCGAATACAAAAAATCCTAGCTGGTATTTCATTTTTTCAAAAAATTTACAACACTGAACCTATTACATCAAATTTTTTACTCAAACAGATAAATAAAGGTATGAAAAGATGTAATACTAGCAATAATAAAACCAGGTCAATCTCATTAGAACTGCTAAATATCAAAATCCGTATTAACAAGAGTATAGAAAAATTCATAGGATCAATTAAGGGTAAAACTTACAGACATGTAGAGTTGGAAGGATTTGTCAGTGGATATATACTATCTGAAATTGGTTTAGATATACTTAATGTTGGATTCCAAAATGTTATTGAAAGTGGTTGCGTTGCCTTTTAGCCATGCAGCTTTGCTATATGGCGGTATGGGGTAAAGTCGCCCTTGTGGGCAGACTAATTGTTGTTGGTTTTTCATATATATTAATTGTTTGGTTTTAACAATGGAGTTTTAAGGTAATAAGTAAAGATAACATTAGGCACTGTGGCCAATTATATTCCACTAATAAACTTTAATATTTCTTCAAGATGTGTCTAATCTATTCACTGACAAAATGGATAGCTCATAGTTGTGTTATATGACACCATGACTAATCCATATTTGTGGATACAAATAGGGGGGACATGGTGTCATAAACCCACTAGTTACATGCGCAAGTATTACAGTTATTTTTATTACTCACCTGGATTCAGATGGGGATGGTACTGGCAGAAGAAACCACTGGAGAAACTTGATTGGATGAGACAGCAACGGATGATCACTTGAAGGTACCTATAAAAGAAGAGAAAAGACCATTACTGCGCACTCAAGTAAGTGGCAGTGAAGAAACCCCCTCCCCCCCCCCCCCCCCCTTTTATCCCTTGAAAAATGTCAGGGTGCTAAGTATGGGGTAAAGATCACGGACAAATCTAAATTTCCCTCGGGAGCAGGGAAACAGAGAAAAAGAGCGCACAATAGGGTAGTATGTTCAAACACCAGATAAGAATGTCAGAGTGAGAAATATCCAAACTCACCTTATAGCGTTGTGCTCCGGCAGGCACAACGCTACTGTAGACTTAATAGAAACAAGACCTTTTAAACCAGGTTTGCAGCCGCAGATTTTAAGATCTCTTGGCTGGGATGTCCAGTCCCCCAAAAGAATTCGTAGGTAAGGAAAAAAGAAGTTCTGCATCGGCGCAAATTCACCAGTGAGAGCGGTCTTAATAGATAGATTATTTTTGTTTTAATAAGAAACAACGCGTTTCGGGGATGAAAGACTCCCCTTCATCAGGTTTCACATACACATAACAAATATTACATTATTTATAGATAAATTCTTACAAAAAAACGCCAAAAGGATGCACCTGGGTGACGCCCCCCTGTGGGAGGGGCCATCACCAGTTGTCATCTACACTTAAAATTTTTCTTCATATAAATAACATTGGGTAAAAGTGGCTGTAAACAATTCCATATATTCTGTATAAAATCGCATTGGTACCATATTAAAATCCTTCACTGATCGTTTCTTTGCTTGCAGTGTATCGCATATTGCTCCCGGTCATGTGATCGCTAGTATGAGCGTCACATGACTCGGGAGTCCGGAAGTGTTAGTTAGTTCACGCCGCTCCCGTCTGACTAAAGGAAGAGAGGGCGGAAGTAGCGATACTAGGATCGCTTGAACTGCGCATGCCCACGTCAGCTGGCGGCTTGGATCACGGGCGGAAGTAGCGATACTGAGATCGCTCGAGCGGCGCATGCCCACGTCAGCCGGCAGCTCGGTTGTCACATGATAGCATCTATGCGGTCATGTGACCTATTTGTCTTGTCGCTCAGACCTAGATCATACTGGGAATCTATTCATTTTCATAAAGCTGGGTGGAGCTTATTTAGAAGTATATATACTTCTCAGGTCAGAGTGCGCTCTGTACGTCCTGACGCTGGTGACTTCTCAGGTGACTGCAGTGCAGGCCCTGAGAAGAGAGCCAGGACAGGGAGACTGGCAGCAGGAGAGGTAAGTTACTTTATTATTTTACAGTCTGATATGGAGGTCTGACTGGGGGTCTGGAGAGGTCTGGAGTGGTCTAATGGTGAGTCTGGAAGTCTGACTGGAGGTCTGACTGTGGGTCTGGAGTGGTCTAATGGGGGGTCTGGAGTGGTGTGAGTGGGGAGTTTGGAGGTCTGAAAGTCTGACTGAGGGGGTCTGAAGGTCTGACTGGGGGGTCTGAAAGTCTGACTGGGGGGTCAGAAAGTCTGACCGGGGGGTCTGGAGATGTCTGACTGGGGGGTCTGGAGGGGTCTGACTGGGGGTCTGGAGAGGTCTAATGTGGGTCTGAAGGTCTGACCGGGGGTCTGGAGAGGTCTGATTGGGGTCTACAGGTCTAATTGTGGTCTGATTGGGCGTCTGGAGGTCTAAAAGGGGTCTGAATGGGGGTCTGGATGTCTAGTGGGGGTCTGGAGGTCTAATTAGGGTCTGGTCTGAGGTCTGATATTGGGTCGGGGTCTTACATGGAGGTCTAATGTGGGTCTGATCTGAGGTCTAAAACTGGGGTCTTATATGGGGTCTGACATAGAGGTCTAAAGGGGGTTTGGTCTGAGACGGGGGGATCTCATTTAGGATTTCATATAGGGATCTGATCTGAAAGGAAGGGGGTATTTTTTGTACTGGTGCACAATATAAACACCAGTGCAAATTTGTATGTGTAAGGACCCTATGGGAAAACACCTAAAAAAAAAATCCACACCCAGAGCATGCTTTGGTATAAAAAATATTATTGACCCCAAAAAAAACGCAACTCAAGGTTGAAAAAACACCACTGCAATTAAAGGAATTGTACAAGAATCGGGGGTGGTAAGGGGGTTTGGCAAATCCAACCACTTGGCCGGACATATAAAGGGAAGGTTACCTACCTGTTTCCTGGCGCTTGCTTCCATCGTGAAGGTGAGGGTAAATGCTGCTTATCTGGTTGTGTGGTGGCAGCATGCTTATTGAAAGTGGTAGGTTTTCCTGAAGAGGTGAGTTTTCAGGTTGCTTTTGAAAGTTTGGATGTTGGCCGAGAGTCTGTTGCGCTGGGGTAGTGAGTTCCAGAAGATTGAGTATGCATGCAAAAAAATCTTGTTGATGATTGTGTAAGGAACTGTAGAGGAGAACAAAGAAGGAGGTCTAGTGAGTATCAGAGGGGACAAATTGTGGATGGCCTTGTTATTATCTTCAACTGAATTCGCTGGGCAATTGGAGCCAGTGAAGGGATTAGCAGAGGGTAGAGACAGAGGAGAAACAAGGGGAGCGGTGAATTATCCAGGCAGCAGAGTTGAGGGTAGATTGGAGCGGTGTAAGAGTACTAGATGGGAGGCCACAGAGGAGGATGTTGCATTAGTTCAGGCGGGAGATGACAAGGGCGTGCACTAGCATTTTAGTTGACTCAGGGTTGAGGAGTTGAAGTCAGCAGGTGGAGGTAAGGGTTTGTTCATGTGGTTTGAAGGACACAGCTAAATCAAATGTTATCTCAAGGCAGTGGACCTGTGAGGCTGGGGAAAGCATGCAGAGTGTCATCAGCATAAAGATCATATTAGAAGCTGTCTCAGGTCAGATGTATAAATGAAAAAAAGGAGGCGACTCAGGACAGAGCCTTAAGGGATACCAACAGAGTTTGTTATGAGAAAGTGGTGTATGATTGGAAAAAGCTGAAAGCTCTTTCGGTGAGGTACAAGGAGATGCAGGAGTGGGGCAGATCTCTGATACCTAGGGAACAGAGGGTTTGCAACAGGAGAGAGTGATCGACTGTGTCAAAGGCAGAGGACAGATCAAGAAGGAGGAGATCAGAGTAATGATGTTTAGCTTTTGGAGGTAGCAGAAAATTGGAGACTTTGGCTAGGGCTGTTTGAGTGGAGTAATTGGGTCGGAATCCGAATTGTAACAGATTGAAGAGTGAGTGGAAGGATTGGTGGGAGGACAGTTGAGTATAGGTGTGATGGTGTCATGTTTAAAAGAGGAAGGGATGACACCTTCGGCTAGTGATAGGTTGAGGAGGTGGGTTAGGGCAAGGATAACTATAGTGGTTAGGTAGAGGATGAGATTGAATGGGATTGTATCAAGGGCTTGGGTGGTGAGGTGTGATTTGGAGATTAAGGTGGAAAGCTTTTCCTCAGTGATGATGGTAAATTGGGTTATATGGGAAGAGCACAAAGTAGTTGTGTAGGGGGGTTGTGGGGATTGTTAGTTAAAGGGGTTTTTCAGGCTTTTAATATTGGTGACTTATCCTCAGAATAGTCAGATAATGGTCAGCCGGCACTCTGTCCAGGAAGCGTGGTGCACGTGTCCGAGATCCCAATCCCGCATGTATTAGAGGAAGAGACTGGCACTCACTTGGTCTTCTGCAAACTAAATCTTTTATTCGTCACATATAAGATACAATTTCTGTGACGCGCGTTTCGGCTCACAATACGAGCCTTTCTCAAACAGATATGGCATACACATGATACAATGTACACGATTTAAATAGACCGCCAAAGCAGAAATGACATCAAGTAACCACAGTGATCAATTAAACAAAAAGAAGCAAAAACAGAAACACGTGAGGAAACAGCCCAACTGCAGCAGCATCAATCAAGACAACATTACTTAGAAAATATATGAAATTCTTCAAAAATTGAGACAACTTCCAAGTCAGATGATGCAGTTGGGGGTTCATCACGTTTTCTGGAGAAAAAAAAATTATAATAATTTTTAATACATAAAATGTAGGAAGTAAAATACACATAATAAAGGAGTTTGGAAATTACAGGAAGCTATTCAGATCATATTCCCGGTTTAAACCCATGGGTTCTAGTGTCTGCAATATGTGAATCACGCCTTTTTAACATTTTAATCCTGTCACCCCCTCTGCGTGGTTGTGGCACATGTTCGATCATTTGAAAACGCAATTGTGCGATATTTTGATTGCAGCGATCAAAGTGGTAGGGAATCGGTAGGAGTAAATTCTTTTTTCGTATGGTCGATTTATGTTTCGAGAAGCGATCCTTCATTCGCATGGAGGTTTCTCCTATGTATAGGAGTCCACATGGACATTTCAATAGATACACTATGTAATTGCTATTACATGTAATAAAAAACCTTAACAGGAAATTGCTTGCCCGTATGGGGATGTGAAAAGTATTCCCCTCTAATCACGCTCAAACAATGTATACATGTGTTTCAGGACACATACTATCAGCAGTGCTGTGGGACCGCGATGGGCTCAAATGCCGCACCGCCATACGAAAATTCTTACATGTCATGGTTCGAGGATAAATATATCTACAGTAATAAACTGTTTAAATTACATTGTATTTTTTGGCGAAGATTCGTTGATGAAGTGTTTTGCGTGTGGCGGGGCGGCATTCGATCCCTTCGTGATTTTGCTGATTATTTAAACTCGATTCGGCCTGAACTTCAGTTCACACTGCACTATGATATCCATGGAATTAGCTTCTTGCATACCCTTGTGATCAAGGGTGAGAATGGAGCAGTGGAAACTGATCTATATATAAAAAATACGGATAGGAATTCCCTTCTCCACTTTTCTAGTTATCATCCCCGTTCAGTCAAAAAAGCACTGCCCCCTTCTCAATTTCAGAGGGTTCGCAGGATTGTTGCTAGTGCAAGGGTCAAAGAAAATCGTCTAGATGAAATGTCAGTGAGATTCGAGAGTCGAGGCTATCCCACTTCACTGCTGAATAGTGAGAGAAGAAAGGTCATTTCTTTGGGCATACCCCTCTGTGGAGGAGTTTAAAAGTTCTCCTTTAATATGTTATAAGCGCAATAAAAATATTCGCGATAAGGTGGTAAGGGCTGACGTGGGCAGTGGCCAAATCGAGAAGCGACAACATACTTTGTCTACTCCAAGTAAGGGCACATTTCCCTGCTTGGGATGTATACATTGTTCGAGCGTGATTAGAGGGGAATACTTTTCACATGCCCATATGGGCAAGCAATTTCCTGTTAAGGTTTTTTTTTACATGTAATAGCAATTACATAGTGTATCTATTGAAATGTCCATGTGGACTCCTATACATAGGAGAAACCTCCATGCGAATGAAGGATCGCTTCTCGAAACATAAATCGATCATACGAAAAAAGAATTTACTCCTACCGATTCCCTACCACTTTGATCACTGCAATCATAATATCGCACAATTGCGTTTTCAAATTATCGAACATGTGCCACAACCACGCAGAGGGGGTGACAGAATTAAAATGTTAAAAAGGCGTGAAGCCTATTGGATTCACATATTGCAGACACTAGAACCCATGGGTTTAAACCGGGAATATGATCTGAATAGCTTCCTGTCATTTCCAAACTCCTTTATCATGTGTATTTTACTTGCTACATTTTATTTATTAAAAATTATTATTATTATTATTTTTTTCTTTTTCTTTCAGAAAACGTGATGAACCCCCAACTGCATCATCTGACTTGGAAGTTGTCTCAATTTTTGGAGAATTTCATATATTTTCTAAGTAATGTTGTTTTGATTGATGCTGCTGCAGTTGGGCTGTTTCCTCACGTGTTTCTGTTTTTGCTTCTTTTTGTTTAATTGATCACTGTGGTTACTTGATGTCATTTCCGCTTTGGCGGTCTATTTAAATCGTGTACATTGTATCATGTGTATGCCATATCTGTTTGAGAAAGGCTCGTATTGTGAGCCGAAACGCGCGTCACAGAAATTGTATCTTATATGTGACGAATAAAAGATTTAATTCGCAGAAGACCAAGTGAGTGCCGGTCTCTTACTCTAATATTATCCTCAGAATAGGTCATCAATATTAGATCAGCTGGGGTCCAACACCTGGCACACACAGCTGATCCGCTGTATAAAAAGAAGGCACGTCCTGTGAGCGTGTGCCGTCTCCTGTCCCTCTTTCTGCTCACCACTGCTATATCGACAGCAATCAGGAAGAGAGACAGGAGATGGCGCATGCCTTCTCTTCATACAGTTGATCGGCGGGGTTTCCGGGTGTTGGACTCCTGAGGATAGGTCATCAATACTAAAAGCCTGGAAAAAACCTTTAAGGCTGTCTTGGATTTTGCCAATTTTATGTTTGAAATACGTGGCAAAGTTTTCTTCCAAGATGAGGGGTGTGGGAGAGGACACTGGGGGACGGGGTAAAGAGTTAAAGGTACTAAATAATTGTTTGTGGTTGTGGGAAAGAGATAATATAAGAGTAGTAAAATAGTCCTCTTTAGAAGAGGTGAGTGCAGACTTAATATAGCTTGTTTGTATGTGATGAAGTCTTCCTTGGAGTTGGGTTTCTTCCAACATTGTTCTGCGACTCTAAAAGCTTGTCTTAGTTTTTTGTCTGGTAAGTTTTCCAGGGTTGTCGGTTGATTTAATGGGTTCAAACGAGTCAAGGGCTGAAGTAATTATGGTGTTGTAGAAAGCAGCAGCTGTGTGAGCATAGTGAAGGGAAGATGTGATGGACATCTATTAGAGAGAGTCAGAGAGTATGAAAATAGATAAATGTTTGAGAATCAGAGAGAGTGGATGAGAATGCAAGAAGATTGTAGTCAGAGTGGGGGAGGAGAGGTAGGTGAAGACAAATTCTAGTGTGTGTCCACCTCTGTGGGTGGCTGTAAAGGACCATTGTGTAAGGCCAAAGGAGAAAGTAAGAGATAGGAGTTTGGAAGCAGTTAAGTGGCATGTGTCAATAGAAATATTAAAATACTCCATGATAATGTTAGGGATATTGGCAGAAAGAAAGTATAGAAGCCAGGTATTGAAGTGGTCAAAAAAGCCAGCAGCAGGGCCTGATGGATAATAGACGATGGCTACTTGGAGGTTGGAGAGAGAGCAGATACGGCTATAGTGAACTTAAAAAAGGTATGTTGACAAAGGTTGGAGATCGGTTGAAGGAGCAGTTACCTGATAGGATGTGAACCCACTGTGCCATGTGTCCTACCTTATCTGAAATAACGGACAGAAATGGCTAAAACGGATGTGCATAACTGAGCATAACGGATTGTTAAAATACAGGATCCATTTTTGGGTTGTTTTTTGTTCTTCTGACGGATCAGAAAAACGGAAAATGAAACGGTGATATGAACCCAGCATTAGCTAGGTAATGAAGGGGCAATTATGTATTTTGAGGGATATGGAAGCGACAATGGTGACTACAGTAGAGAACATATTTAGTTGTTTAAGATGTAAAGGAAAAAGATGAAGAATGTGTATGGGTATTGGTGATACCTTCTCTTCACTTCTAGGTCACATCCCGGTATAATTTCTACAGTACACTTTAATGGCTATGTACACCTTTGGAGACATTTTTTTATTTATTATTGCACTTATTATTGTATATTGCACTATATTGTTGTGCTTATTTTGATTCAAAAAATATTTTTTCAATTGGTATTTATTAAAAATATGGAATTATTTTTTGTTAACATACCTGAGATGCTGTAGTAGCAGCCTGTGGATTTTTCGTCTTTTCCGTCATCTGGGGAGCAGACGGACTCCTTATTTCTGCTCTCTGACCTTATAAACACTTATCAAAGCTGAATCCTTATCTTACTGATAAGAATGTGGCTTAACCTCTTAGGGACATATGATGTCCTGGTACTTAAGGACACATGACGTACCGGTACATCATGTGTAGTTCCGATCACAGCGGCGGGCGGTGATCGGAACTGGGTGCCTGCTGAAATCAATTAGCAGGCACCCTGGGACAATGCAAGGGGGGGTCCCATCAATTCAGACCTGCGGTTTGCTGCATTTACGGGTCGTTGCGGCGGTGTCCATCGGGTCCCCGTGCTGCTGTAATGGGGACCCGATGGCATGGAAGGCAGCGCGATGTCTTCCTTAGGCATCGGCGCTGCCTTCCGGTGAAGAGCCTGTGATATCCAGCCCCCTGGATCTCACAGGCAGGAAGCTGTATGAGTAATACACACTGTATTACTCATACAGCCAATGCATTCCAATACAGAAGTATTGGAATGCATTGTAAAGGGGATTATACCCCCAAAAGTTGAAGTCCCAAACTGGGACAAAAAATAAAGTGAAAAAAAAATTGGAAAAAATAAAGTTTTCCCCCCCAAAAATAAAAAGTTTCAAGTGAAAAAAAACTAAAACTTAATTTCCCCCAAATAAATTTAAAAAAAAATAGGGAAAAAAAGGAGACATATTAGGTATCGCCTGCATCCGTATCGACTGGCTCTATAAACATATCACATGACCTAACCCCTCAGATGAACACCGAAAAAAATAAAAAATAAAAACTGTGCTAAATAAACCATTTTTTGGTCACCTTACATCGCTAAAAGTACAACAGCAAGCAATCAAAAAGGCGTATGCCCACCAAAATAGTACCAATCTAACCGTCACCTCATCCCGCAAAAAATGAGCCAAAAATGAGACAATCGCCCAAAAAATAAAAAAAACTATGGCTCAGAATATGGAGACACTAAAACATCCTTTTTTTTTGTTTTAAAAAAGCTGCTATTGTGAAAAACTTAAGTAAATAAAAAAAGTATACATAATAGGTATCGCTGTGTCTGTAATAACCTGCTCTATAAAAATATCACATAACCTAACCCCTCAGATGAACACCATAAAAAAAGTGTGAAAAAAGCCATTTTTTGTCACCTTACATCACAAAAAGTGTAATAGCAAGCAATGAAAAAGTCATATGATCCCCAAAATAGTGCCAATCAAACCTTTATCTCATCCCGCAAATAATGAGACCCTACCTAAGTTAATCATCCAAAAACTGAAAAAACTATGGCTCTCAGAATATGGAGACACTAAAACATGATTTTATTTTGTTTCAAAAATGATATTATTATGTAAAACTTACCTTATATGTATACTTTTTTTTATTTATGTAAGTTTTACACAATAATATCATTTTTGAAACAAACAAAAAATCATGTTTTAGTGTCTCCATATTCTGAGAGCCATAGTTTTTTCAGTTTTTGGGTGATTATCTTAGGTAGGGTCTCATTATTTGCGGGATGAGATGATGATTTGATTGGCACTATTTTGGGGTGCGTATGACTTTTTGATCGCTTGCTATTTACACTTTTTGTGATGTAAGGTGACAAAAAAGGCTTTTTTCACACAAAAAAAGGCTTTTTTTTTCATCTGAGGGGTTAGGTCATGTGATATTTTTATAGAACAGGTTATTACGGACGTGGCGATACCTTATATGTATACTTTTTTTTATTTATGTATCGCCACGTCCGTAATAACCTGTTCTATAAAAATATCACATGACCTAACCCCTCAGATGAAAAAAAAAAAGCCTTTTTTTGTCACCTTACATCACAAAAAGTGTAAATAGCAAGCGATCAAAAAGTCATACGCACCCCAAAATAGTGCCAATCAAACCATCATCTCATCCCGCAAAAATCATATCCTACCCAAGATAATCGCCCAAAAACTGAAAGAACTATGGCTCTCAGGCTATGGAGATACTAAAACATGATTTTTTTGGTTTTAAAAATGATATCATTGTGTAAAACATACATAAATAAAAAAAAGTATACATATTAGGTATCGCCGCGTCTGTAATAACCTGCTCTAAAAAAATATCACATGACCTAATCCCTCAGGTAAATACCGTTTTTTTTTTCCAAATATTCTTTATTATTTTTCATATAAATTATCATTTACATTTAATTATCCATTTTACAGTGCTTTTAATACATTCCCTCTATTTTCCATGTATTAAACAACTTATCTATAATATACATAATTATAATATTCCCACCCACCCCACTGCTTGTATAGACAAAATAAAAAATAAAAATAAAAAAGAGGCCCACTTTTTCTTGTTCTCTCTCCTCTCCCCATCCCCCCCTCCGATCCCCCATCTCAAATCACTTTAACCATTTCTGCCAGAGTTCGTCGAATCTAGCATTTTTTTTCCCAGATACTAAATGGAACTTTTCTCTCACAAGCGAAATTTTGACCTGGTTCTTCCACTCCCTGACCTCAGGGGCCACGCCGTCCCTCCAATGTGCTACAATACATCTCCTCGCTTGAAATAGAAGCTTGGTCGCTATCTCCTGATATTAAAAGGGGCCTATCCTATCTAGTTTCCCCAATATGCACATTTCAAATTCCCAGGGGACTCTAAATCCATGTTGTTCATATATTATTTTGTGCACTTTCTGCCAGAATTTTCTAATCTTCGTACATGTCCATAATATATGGATATCGTCTACCCCTTATTGCCCACATTTTTTACAACTAAACTCCTTGGTTTTGTAATATTGCATTAGCTTTTTTTGGGGAATAATATAAGCGGTATATTATATTAAATTGCATAATTCTATGGGAGAAGTTATTTGAGACCCCATTTTTGGCCCTCATTAACCCCTCCCAAAATTCCTCCCTGTTGAGGCTCCAAAGCATCCTGCCATTTATGCCTTAGGCAGTTGACTGCAATTTTTTTAGTTTTTTGATTTAACAACCTGCCATATATCTTGGATACCAATTTCTTTCCTGTTTTTAATTTAAAGATATCAACTAAGGGGGGTGGGAGGATATCGATTTGTGTTCCTCTGCCTAACGATTCTCAAAGAGCTCGTTTCAGTTGTAAATGAAAAAAACTCAGGTCTTTATTTCCAAATCCACCTTCATTTTTAAGCTCCGGGTATGTAGCTATATCTCCCTCCCGCCATACTTGCCCCAATCTAAAAATGCCATGGTTCCACCAAACCTTCTGTTCAATTGATTTCAATTCTGTAAGAAGTATATTATCCCAAAATAAAGTATCTGTATGTATCCTACTCTGAGACCACAATTCTATTACTTCTTTATAAGCTTTAGTCCATAGCTCAAATAGTAGTATTTTACTGCTTTAATGCTGTGACAAAATATCAGTTTCCACTATTTGAAAAATACTGCATTTATCCAATTTTTTATTAATACTTGCCACCATGTTTTTATATCTTTGTGAGTTACTCCATATTATCATATTTCTAATGTGGCCGGAGAGAAAATATAGCTCCATATCCGGAGCTGATAATCCTCCCTCCTTCTCTCGAGTCTGCAATATTTGTGCTCTTATTCGCTTTTTTTGCAGCGCCATATTAAGTCCGCTAGTAAAGAAGCTATTATTTTGAAGATCTTTTTTGGAATTATTATCGGCGCGTTCCATAGTATATAATTAATAGAGGGTAAGATACACATTTTCACCAGTGAAATTCGGCCTGCCATTGAAACATGTAATTTTTTCCATACTTCTATTTTCTTCCTAATTTCTTGTATTTTGGGTATTACATTTAACTGAACATAATCTTTGGAGTTGGGCGTTATTTGGATCCCTAGGTATTTTACTGGTTCATCTGCTCCCTTGATTTCCAGTTGTCCCGGTATTAACCCATTCAAGGGGTCAATCGGGAATACACGCCGACTTAGACCAATTTATATTAAGTCCAGCATATTTTTTCTTCATAGGATCCATACCTAAAGCCTTCGATATCTTTGTCCTGCCTAATCAAATCTGCCAGAGGTTCCATAGCTATAGCAAACAGCAGGGGGGAGAGGGGACAACCCTGTCTAACCCCCTTGCATATGGGTATACCTTCGGAATGTACTCCGTTCAAGATCACCTTCGATGTTATATCAGTATATAAAAGTTTTATCCAGGAAACAAATATATGCCCAAATCCCATTTTCTTTAGGGTTGCCATTAGAAAAGGCCACTTTATAGTATAGTATAATGTCTTAGTAGTTAAAACAGAAAAAAGATGTATTCAGACAAATGTCAATGCAATAATCACCTCAATCCAGAATCTGTCTAGCTTGCCAATCAATGGTTGGATTGTGCTTGCTTAACCACGGTAAACCTAGAACCACCGGAACAAGGAGACCCTCCAACACAAAACACAAGATAAATTCTTGATCAAAGTCACACACTTTTAATCTGATATCATGCACCACTTGAGATAAACACTTCTGAGTTACAGGTGCAGAATCAATAGCAAAAATGGAAAAAAAAAAATTCTAATGCACTCGGTGCCAACCCATGCATATGGACGAACTGAGCATCAATCAGGTTCACCCTGGCCCCGCTATCGATAAACACCTCAATCCCCACAGTTTTTTACTCTAGTGCCACCTCAGCAGTCAAGAGAAATTGGGTACTACCAGTCAAAGACAAATGCACATTTCCTGACTCTCCTCTCACCTCTCCAAGAGTCAGATGAGAATTAAATGTCCCTGTTTTTTCTTTTTGCTGTTGAATATATGTACATACTCTGATAAAATGTCTTCTGTCCGCAGAAAAAGCACACTGCCTTCCTATTACCAGTATGCTTAAAAGCGGATCCAGGAGTAGCTCCCCCTAATTGCATGGTTTCGTCAACAGACATAAACCCAGGAGTAGCTTCACCCAAAGTCTCAGAGGAGTACGATACATCATGTGATAGTACGTCCTGAGAGTGGGGGCCCTTAGATCTCTCTCAGGCGTCTATCAATGCGTATAGCCAGAGACATAGCAGCCTCCAGAGACACTGGGTTTTCATGAAAGGCCAAAGCGTCCTTCAGCCTCTCTGATAACCCTTGACAAAACTGGCTATGGAGGGCAGGATCGTTCCACTCCGTATCCGTAGCCCACCTCCTAAACTCAGAGCAATAAATCTTAGTGGAATGATCACCCTGACGAAGGCCATGCAGCTTAGTTTCGGCTAGAGAGGTCCAATCCGGATCATCATAGATAAGACCCAAAGCTTCAGAAATTTTATCTACTGACCGGAGAGACTGTGATCCGGTTGGCAGAGAAAAAGTCCATGACTGCGCATCCCCCTTAAGCAAGGAAATAACCACACCGACTCAATGTTTCTTATTCCCAGATGAGTGTGGACGTAGCCTAAAATACAGTTTGCACGCCTCCCTAATCAAAATGAAATGATCACGTCCCCCAGAGAATCTGTCTGGGAAGGCAACTTTAGGCTCCAGATAGGCCTGGTCTCCACCACTACCACCAGGACCAACAGCCTGTGATCTCTGCATCTGCGAGACGGTCAAAAAATGACAGTTTTGACAGTTTATAATGTCATGCTTCGGTGTGGGAGGGAAAACGGGCCTGAGAACTAGCGAAGGGGAATGGACACCTCCTAGTGAAAACCCTAACCGAAATCCTGACTGACTACCAGTATGAACAGACCCCAAAGGTAGGTGAGTTCATATGCAGGAATACCTAGAATCCTATCTAGCCCTATAGGACCCTGGTACTTCCAAAAGGAAGGACGAACAGGAGTCTACTTCAGGCCTAATACAAGCAATAGGTAAATGCAACACACAGAACCCAAACAAAATACAAAAGGGAATGGAAAGACTTCACTTTAAAGAGTCTATTGAAGCACCAGGAACTCAGCTGAGATCCAAACACAAACCATCCACAGGCACAGAAGCTGTAAACCGCACAGCATATTGGACGAAGCAACTATAAATAAGCAAGGTTAAATGACCACATAAGCAACACCTGGAGGCAAGGGGTGTGGCCATTACCAGAAACAACACAGACACCTATTGATCCACAAGGAAAACCTGTCAGACGTGTTGCCAGTCTCACAGATCTCCTGCCACTCACTGTTGCCGGGACATCCGTATGTCTCGGTACGTCCATGACAGGAGCACACTGAATGTTCCATAAATCACTACAGTCAATAGAAGAAGCAATAACATGTTAAAGTCCCCTAGTGGGACTTAAAATAAGTATTAAAAAAGTGAAAAAAGTTTTAAAAAATATATAAAAATTTGAATCACCCCCTTTTCCCCATTAAAAAAACAAACAGTATAAAGCTCATTGGTATTGCCGCATCCCAAAATGCCGGAGCTATTGAAATATTTATCCCGTACAGAGAACAACATAACGGAGCAAAAATCAAAATGCCTGATTATCTTTATTTTGGTTGCTTCACCAGATAAACAAAATTTAATAAAAAGCATTCAAACAGCCAAACTCTAAAATGGGATCAATAAAAACTACAGATAAACCGACAATAAATGAGCCCTTACCCAGCTCCATCGATGTAACTATAAAAAAGTTATGGGGGGGTCAGAATATGGCGAGGCAAAATAAATAATTTTTCTTCAAACTTTTGATTTTTTTAAGTGTTAAAACACAAGAAAAACTATAAAAATGTGGTATCGCTGTAATCCTGCGGACCCAGAGAATGAAGGTAACAGGTCAGTTTTACCACATAGGGAAGAATGAAAAATGAAGCCTACAGAACTATTGTGGAATTGCGTTTTGTTTCCAATTCCACCCAAAGTGGATTTTTTTCCAGCTTCCCACTATATCGAATGCAATATTAAATGGTGCAAGTAGAAAGTACAACTTGTCCTGCAAAAAACAAGCCCTCATATGGCTATGTGAGTAGAAAAAAAAAAAAAAGTTGTGGTTCCAGGAAGGCAGGTAGTAAAAAAATGGAAAATAATTTTGGCAGGAAGTGATTAATGACACATTACTTCTTTATTTTACACTTATTAGTCCCACAAGGGGACTTTGACATATGTTCCTTTAATCGTGCATATAGTACACTGTACAACTTATGTAGTACAGTGTACTGTGCTGTCAGTAAAAGTAAAATATAGATTTGTACTGTGTTAGACAGTAAATAGAAGATAAGTGAATGAGATTCCTCAGTGGTTGATACCTTTTAATGGCTAACTGAAAAGATGATTACAAAATTGCAAGCTTTCTATAATGTCACATATTTATGTGACTGCCCAGCTCTGTTCTCTTTACACTAGGTGTAACCATATATCGTTGGTGAGCCATAGCTAGATTTACTATATAGGTCAGCATACGGTCAACATAAGAACCCAAAAGAAAAAGGTCAAGTGACATAAAGCTATTATCTTCTTCCACTATACACTGCTGCCATTGCTACAGTCCGCATGGTGACCAGATGGCATTTAGCGTTAATAAAAACTACAGATGTTTGCTAGACCTGACATCTGTCACGTAAGAGGAGAAATAACATATAGGACTATCCCTACTGATGGATTACTAATGGCAGAATAATTCTTGTAGGATTGTAATAATCTCTATTGTTAATCCTGTTTCATTAAGTAGAAGCATTTTAGGGATTTATAGCACCAGGAAAAGAAGTTTCATGAGATGTGCAATTACTAAAATGTACTTAATGCCTTATGGTCAATGCATTCAAATTCAGTGACAACCTGTAAAATGTACATAATGCCCTGTGATCAATACATTAAAATCCAGTGACAATCTGTAGAATTGGTCCTTATGTTTAGCACTATTTAGAGCCATAGTATAAGTTTTTCACATGAGAAATAATACAGAAGAAATTAATGTATTTTTCACTATGTGAAAAAATTGTGAATTCAAGATTTCATTAATGTTTATTTGCATTTCCAAATGCAATTTTTTTATTGTTCTGAAAATCACTATAGACAGCAATACAGTTAGAAGTAACAGAGTTCTTTCTCCCTGTTGCCTCATGTTCACCTTCTTACTAATTTGGTTTGGGCAGCTGCTCTGCAACTGAATCTAGGTTTGGTTATCGTTTAGCTTTACCTAGGGTGGAGTTGCTGATTGTATAGCCTTTATGTATTCATGTCTAACTCCAATATGATTGTTGGGTATGCTAGGTGAACTATATATGTTGTTTTTGCAACTATCAGGTTGTTGTGCAATTCAACCTTACTGTAAGTTCTGAAGTCATCTGATTACCAAGAGCCATCGTTAGGACTTGGGAAAGGTGACTGCTTTAAGTGAATACCAGTTCTGAAGTCTTGTTCACAACTGGCATGATTACAAATACAGAAGTATTGCAATGTAAAGATCACAGGTTCAAGTCCCCTAGAGGGACTAAAAGTAAAAAAAAATGTTTAATACAGTTTTTGAAAAAATAAATAAATAAATAAAATTATATATATTATATATATTAGAAATGAAAACAAAAAAAAAAACTTCCTTCACAATACAAGTTGCCTTTAGAAAATGGAGTAACATACACAACATACACTGTTATTTTAACTATTAAACTTGCTTCCTGGGCCCTGGAGCCTGAGGGGCCCGAAAGACCCCCTGTCATATAATATGACATCACTACTATAAATAGCATGATACTACAGATTTTTCACTGTGGCCTACAAGTATTGGGTGTGTGGGGGTGCCATTCTAATCCTATTTGAGAAAAATAAAGATTAAATGTGTTTATGAAGGTTGATCACTCATAAATGAAAAGTTCTACAAAATAAAGTTGTGTTTTTAGGTTCTCACCATTTCCAAGTTAGTTGGGGGAAATTTATCTAAACTAGTGTTTCCCACACCAATCTTGATCTCCTGTGCGCTGGAGTGAGATGCTTCTAAAGCCCGGGCCCATCACATAGGTTATACTTACCCCGCTCCCCGGTACCCTCGTCACTTCTGATTCCCCAGATAAAAAAAAAAAAAAACTGGCAACGAGGCAGCCCATAGCAGGCCGAGCTGGGGACAAGCCTCGGGAGATGCAACGGCAGCCATGCGGGGATCAGAAGTGACGCGGGTGCTGGGTAGTGGGGTAAGTAGAACCTATGTGAGGGGCCCAGGCATTAGGGGGGATATTATAGGGATTGGATAACCCCTTTAATTTGTGACTTTTTGATGTCACAAAAGTGGTGTTTTGTGTCAATAAATAAAAAGAATCTTTGCATTTGGAGGCCGCAAACCCTGCAGATCACTAGAGAGAAGATGACACAGTTGTGCTCTAAACAGCCTAGACTCCAGATTGAAACAGGGTAGCAAACTATGGGTACACCCACGTGTCAGGGGTTCTTTGCAGATTTTCAGCAGCATATCTGCCAGAATTCCATTGCAGCAAAATCCAATCTAAATGGTGCTGAGTTGGTTGCAGAATTTATAGTGTATATGCTGTGGGTTTGAGGTATTGGTCTGGATTTAACGTCTGCACCACAGGTCAGGGTATGTGCAGATTCCATTTCAGAAATTGTATGCAGCGCGTGGATGACTTTTTTTTTTTAATTTCATCCACTTAGCTGCTATTGTATTGCGTCTTATATTTCCGCACTCAATTTCTCTGTGGAAAGTCTGCAAATGTAATCTCCATGATTGGCTGCAACTGGAGATTTGTGCTACCAATGTATTTACTTTACAGTTATATAGAGCAATGATCTCCAATCCATGGCTGTCCATTTATTCCAAAACTACAACTCCTATCATGCCATTCTTCAGGCTGTCAGGGCATGATGGGAGTTGTTTTGCAAGAGCTAGGGAGCCACAGGATGGGGGACATGATCCTAGACTATATACAAGTGCCCTTCTCAGCAGAAAGCAATATTAGTACTGTACAGATTTACAGTTTACCTCTGAGTAAGAACAAGTGCAAGTGCTTTTATGCACTGACAGCAAATATATGGAAAATAAATTCACAGCGTTAGAAATTCGCAGGCCTTTTTAATTATACAGTGGAAGGGTATTCCAATTTTAAAGGGTTGTTCAGGTTTTAAAAAAAAAATCTAACAAGCATTAAAGGGGTTGTCTCACTTCAGTAAGTGGCATTTATCATGTAGAGAAAGTTAATACAAGCCACTTCCTAATGTATTGCGATTATCCATATTGCTGCCATTGCTGGCTGGATTCATTTTTCTATCACATTATACACTGCTCGTTTCCATGGTTACAGACCACCCTGCAATCCATCAGTGGTGGCAGTGCTTGAACACTGTAGGAAAAAGCATCAGCCTCTCTGGTGGCCGGGACCCTGGGAGTGCACAAAGGCTAGTGTTTTTTCCTATAGTGTGCAAGCATGACCACCACTGCTGGATTGCAGGGTGGTCTGTAGCCATGGAATCAAGCAGTGTATAATGTAATAGAAAAATGAATCCAGCCAGCAAAGGAAGCAATATGGATTTTACTTGCTGAACCCTCCTTGCTACCCGTTACTTTGGCATGGTAGATGGGCATACATTTTTTTATTACAGATAATTTAAGTGCAAGTGCAAACAAGTACAATCATACCCAGTGTCACCCATAGCAGTCTCCTGCCCCCCTTAACCATACCCTGTCACCTTTGCCCAGTCCCCTGCCCCCCTTAATCATACCCAGAGTCACCCAGAGCCAGTCCCCTGCCCCCCTTAATCATATCCTGTCACCCTTACCCAGTCCCCTGCCCCCTCAAGTAGACCCCCCCCCCTTAAATTAAGGGTGACAGACACTGGGTGGCAGGGTCTAATTGAGGGGACAGGGGACTGGGTAAGGGTGACACTGGGTAGGATTAAGAAGGGCAGGGGACTGGGTAAAGGTGACAGGGTATGATTAAGGGGGGCAGGGGACTGGGCAAAGGTGACAGGGTATAATTAAGGGGGCAGGAGACTGGCTATGGGTGACACTGGGTATGATTAAGGGGGGCAGGGGACTGGGTAAAGGTGACAGGGTATGATTAAGGGGGCAGGGGACTGGCTATGGGTGACACTGGGTATGATTAAGGGTGACACTGGGTATGATTAAGAAGGGCAGGGGACTGGGTAAAGGTGACAGGGTATGATTAAGGGGGGCGGGGGACTGGGCAAAGGTGACAGGGTATGATTAAGGGGGGCGGGGGACAGGGCAAAGGTGACAGGGTATGATTAAGGGGGGCAGGAGACTGGCTATAGGTGACACTGGGTATGATTAAGGGCCTTAATCATGCCCAGTGTCACCCATAGCCAGTCTCCTGCCCCCCTTAATCATACCCTGTCACCTTTACCCAGTCCCCTGCCCTTCTTAATCATACCCAGTGTCAACCAAAGCCTGTCCCTTGCCCCTTAATCATACCCAGTGTCTGTCACCCTTATCTAGTCCCCTTCCCCCCTTAATTAGACCCTGCCCCCATTTAATGAAAGATATTTGGTAAAAAAAAAAACAATAAGAACAGGTACTCACTATTTGAAGTCTTCTGCTCCCTCCCTGTCTGCAGAGCACGGCCGCCGCCCTCACACATTGAGCGGATCCTATTGCGGCTCTCTGTGAAGGCGCAGCACTTGGACGCTGCACCTGCGCCCCTAAGCTCCTCCTCCACGCTCCGGAACCTGACCTGGCAGCTGCAGTGGCTCAGCTCGCCAGGCTCGCCTCACACAATCTCGGGCCGGCCTGCTGTAAGAGACCGACTGCGAGCTGTGTCGGCCGCCGGGCGCCCCTGTTGCCATGGCGCCCTGTGCGGCCACACAGCTCACACACCCCAAAGGCCGGCCCTGCATGTCATCATTGCAGGACAGATGCCATCATTGCAGGACAATTCAAGAGACAATGAGGGGGCCCTTGGACCCTTTAAGCATTTATGGCATATCCACAGTAGACCATCTGAGACCCTAACCTATCATAAGACCAAGGGCTTGTTGAGTTCACTGGAGAGCTTGCTTAGATTGCCTTAGTCTATTGCCTATTGCCTAAATTCCACAAAGAAGGCCATTTTTATAGTGCTATAAAGAGACAGTGACAATGAGAAAAGAAACACTAAGGGGGTAATTTATTAAGACTGGTGTTTTAGACACCGGTCTTAATAAGCCCCTACTCTGGCGGTGGATCCGCCAAAATTATGTAGAGACGCAGTCCTTTACATAACCTCAATGTATCTAGCACCTGTCTAAATGTAACACGGCTTCCTTGCTGGCCTACATTTAGGCCATTTAGGCCATTTGTCTCCTTCCCCACCCACGTCATGCCCACTTTTTTTAGACCTGGCGTGAGCGGTGAAAAACTTCAGATTGAGGCGCAAATAACCTTTGCACTACAATCTGTGCCAGAAATACACCTAATATGGGCGTATTTCTAATTGTAAATGTATGTATGTGTTTTCAGTGGGGAAAGAGGAGAAAGCTGCTATCAGACACATCTGGTGCCAGCTTTTCATCCAAGAGAACAAAACTATCAGGTAAGCCCTTAACTGTGCCTGTGCGTGAGCCGGTCTGAAATCAAATGCGGTCACCGGGAGCAGGCAGTTCCGAGAACAGCCGCTGGGGGCCTTCATCGGGCTGTTCTCGGAACTGCCTGCTCCCGCTGACCGCATTTGTTTCAGACCGACCAGCGGCACAGGCACAGGTAAGGGCTTACCTGTGCCTCGCCGGACTTGTGAGAAAAGATGGCAGCACGCATGTGTTCGCAGGCAAACAATGCGAACTGGCCATCATTGACCATGACCATCCATGCTGGGATCAGCCAACTCAGGCCACAGGAAGGTCTGTGCATCACAGACAGCGGGGGTGAGGTGGGTATTTTTTTTATTTTTTTATTATGTTGATTTTTATGTACTACTGGGGGAACTAGGACTACTGGGGGTCTTATTGGGGCAATAATAACTACTTGGGTGATAAGAACCACTTGAACACTACAAGCTACTAGAGGCACTACTGGGGCAATACGAACTACTGGAGGCTACTAGGGCAAAAAGTACTACTGGGGGCACTACTGAGGCAATAAGAACTACTGTGAGCACTACTGGGAGAAATAAAAACTACCATGGCACTACTATGGAAATTATAGCTACTGGTGCACTACTGGGGGCACATAAGTACTGGAGGCTATAGGGGGTATTATAACTTCTGGGGTACTGTAGGAGACATTATTACTACTGTGGCCACTGTTGAGGATTTTTATTACTACTGGGGGAGTGGAGGGGTTATTACTACTTGTGGTACTTTGGGGGCTTTATCTACTGGGGCACAATGTGTGCATCATTACTACTGGAGAAACTGTGGGGGGACATTATTATTAATGGACACAATATGGAGGGCACTATTACTATTGAGGGAACACTGGGAGAGAATTATTACTATTGGTGAGACTTTTGGGAGCAATATTTCTCTGCGGGGACTATCTGTATGGCATAATTTCTTCAGTATAGTATTTGGGGGCATTGAGGAGCACAGCTGACAGTGTGGGGTCAAGCAGCATAATGACACTTTGGGTCACAGTTGGGTGACAGTTAGGTCACCAGGAGGGGGAAAATGATGGAAACGTGAGGAAACCATGATGTCTGTGTGGCTAACTCTACAGAGATGAGACGTGGCTAAAAGATGTCATCATTGGTCAGCTCCCAATTGATAAGATGAGGAAGAGGAACAGGTATAATTAGAGGGACATCATTGGATATAATAGGTATGTAGTCCTGTATTCTCCCTATATTTGGTAGCACTGTATGTAATGTTTATCTAAATATGTCTTTAGCACTAGGCCTGGGGAGGGGGTATACTCTGTGTGCAGTATACCTTTTTTTTTTGTAGGACCTATATTGGAGGAACAGCAATTTCATCTGCCTTGGAAGTTGGGACACTTAATCTGCACCTGAGGAGCGGCTGTCATGTTGTACAGACAATAGGCTAATGTGTACGTAGTCCTTAAACCTTAAAATCTATCTTACCTATATTTGGTTTGTAGTTGAATGTAATCTTTTCTTTAGGAACCAAATTCAAGTGGAATAAGAAACTAATGTTTTCCAATGGGATGGCTGTTAAGAAGTTCATAAACGTAATCACTGCTTTACCTCACATACAGTACTGCATCTCCAGCTCTAAAAACCTCCCGAAATTTACCGTATATACAAATATATATGAGAGATATTAACAGCTCTTTATATGAAATGTAGCCTTAGTGCTCCATTAATATAGCTCCTTTAAGACTAAATACTCATTTTGGAACAGATTTATATTTATTAAGTTGGTATAGTTAATGTTTCAATAATTTCAAGAATAGTTCTATTGTCCTTTACTAGTAAAGCCCCATTCGGTTCTTTAATCTATGCTTGTTTACCAGTCATATAAAAGTGTTTTGCCTTATGGTTCAGCATTTGTAAAGGACTTATTAGTGTCAAGTAATCCTCTTAAGTAACTGCACGCAGTAAACCGATGTGCATCTTGGTGTGGAGACGGCCTTCATTGTGGCAGGAGAATTACATTAATTACAAGAACAGAATGCAATTACGTTCCTTCTTCTTCCATTATGTGCATATTACATTATGAGGATTCCTGCTTGGAACATGCAGCATTGGAATGCCACATCTTCCTGTACAAACTCAACATGCTGGGCAGGTCTACAAAGTCTTGGATTCAGAACCTTGCAAGCCCAGGAAAAAGAGAGAATGAAGATGGAAAGAAATGGCCTTCTGTCATTCTGAACAATCACAGAGAGAAGATACTCGGGGAGTTGGATGTTAATAAGGTTCTTTCTTATCTTGTTTATGAAAAAGCTTTCTCTTTAGATGAGTATAGAGACGTTCTTTCTTGTGAAAACAGTAAGAAAAGGGCTGAAGTTTTCCTTGATAAACTTGCAGCCAAAGGTCCTTGTGCATTTTGTGCATTTTGTTCAATTTTGGAGGAGATTTCACCTCATTTGTTATCAGGATTAATCCCAGACTGTAAAGGTAAGAATGGGAAATTAACTTCTGCCAATGTACTGTTAAAGTGTATGCATATAAAAAACAAGTAATTACCTCTAATAGCAACATATTTATTAATGTTTAGAAGGTTTTTAGATTGAGATTTGGGTAGCAATGAGGTGATCTAAAAAGCTAAATGTGCCACGATTCTGTCTCAGTCTGTGCCAAAAGTTCACAGTACAGTTCACGCTGCCCTATGCATTAAGCCTGAATGTGCCCCATTTACATCAACAGCTATCGCCATGATTTGTTAATTTTTGAGCAGTTGTAATGATAATTCGTCAATGTTAACATAGAAGAATATCAAGAATAAAGCTTGTTAATCATCAATTATGATGCTGTAAAAATGAATGTTATTGGTGCCACGATTAATAAATGTTAGTTCGGCTCATAGTAATATTTAGACAAGTCATTGCAGACTAGGGCTGTATAGAAAGGTTATCCATACCCCAAATAATAATAAATACAGTGACCGGATAACACCACCATGCCATGACTGGATAATACCACCATACCGTAACTAGATAGCACCACCATACAATGACTGGATAACAATACCATACAGTGCCTGGATAACACTACCATACTGTGACTGGATAACACCACCATACCAGGACTGAATAATACTACCATACAGTGACTGGATAACACCACCAAACAGTGACTGAATAACACTACCATAGAGTCACTGAATAACACTACCATACCCTGACTGGATAACACCACCATATCATGACTGAATAACACCACCATATCATGACTGAATAACACCACCATATCATGACTGAATAACACCACCATATCATGACTGAATAACACCACTATAGTGTGACTGGATAACACCACCATACAGTGACTGGATAACATTACCATACAGTAGCTGAATATCATCACCATACACTAACTGGATAACACCACCATACAGTGACTGGATAACATTACCATACAGTAGCTGAATATCATCACCATACACTAACTGGATAACATCATCTTACAGTGACTGGATAACACCACCATACCGTAACTAGATAGCACCACCATACAATGACTGGATAACAATACCATACAGTGCCTGGATAACACCACCATATCATGACTGAATAACACCACCATATCATGACTGAATAACACCACCATATCATGACTGAATAACACCACTATAGTGTGACTGGATAACACCACCATACAGTGACTGGATAACATTACCATACAGTAGCTGAATATCATCACCATACACTAACTGGATAACACCACCATACAGTGACTGGATAACATTACCATACAGTAGCTGAATATCATCACCATACACTAACTGGATAACATCATCTTACAGTGACTGGATAACACCATCATGTAGTAACAAAATAACACATCCATACAGTGACTGAATAACACCACCATACAATAACTGGATAAGACCACCATACCATGAATGACTGGATAACACTGATAACACCACCATACCGTGACTGGATAAAACTACCAAACCACGACTGGATTGCACCACCATTCAGTAACTGGATAACACCACCATACAGTAACTGGATAACACCACCATACAGTGACTGGATAACACCACCATACTGTGACTGGGTAACACTACCATACAGTGACTGGATAACACCACCATACTGTGACTGGGTAACACTACCATACAGTGACTTGATAACACCACCATACAGTAACTGGGTAACACCAGCATAATGTGACTGGGTAACACCACCATAATGTGACTGGATAACACCACCATACTGTGACTGGGTAACACCACCATAATGTGACTGGATAATACCACCAGACTCTGTATCAGGCTAAAATACCATCAGAATATTAAAGCTAACATCACAGCAATTGCTGAGCCATCCTGTAACAGTAGATAGGTCTCTTATAACTGTACTTCTGTTTCTTTGTGTGACAGACACTTGTCTGCCAAGGACCTGTCCCTCTTCCTTCCCCAATGCTGCCAGATTTTCAAGCAGTTATCCGGCAGCAGCAAGGAGAAAGAATCAACATAAGCCTTATGCACACGACCGTTGTTTGGGTCCGCATCTGAGCCGCCGTTTCGGCGGCTCGGATGCGGACCCATTCACTTCAATGGGGTCGCAAAAGATGCGGACAGCACTCCGTGTGCTGTCCGCATCCGTGGCTCCGTTCCGCGGCCCCGTAAAAAAAAAAAATAACATGTCCTTTTCTTGTCCGCGCTTTGCGGACAAGAATAGCCATTTATATTGCTGGCGCCCGTTCTGTTACGCAAATTGCAAAAGGCAACACTGGCGGCTTCCGTTTTTTTGCGGACCGCAAAAACTGGCAAGGTCGTTTGCATGAGGCCTAAATCTATTATTTTCTCTGTGAACTGCCACTCCCCTAATTTCTGACACCCTAGGCACCTGCCTTCTTGTTCCTTGTTGTAAATGCGGCCCTGTGCCTTGTTGTAAATGCGGCCCTGTGCCTTGTTGTAAATGCGGCCCTGTGCCTTGTTGTAAATGCGGCCCTGTGCCTTGTTGTAAATGCGGCCTGTGCCTTGTTGTAAATGCGGCCTTGTGCCTTGTTGTAAATGCGGCCCTGTGCCTTGTTGTAAATGCGGCCCTGTGCCTTGTTGTAAATGCGGCCCTGTGCCTTGTTGTAAATGCGGCCCTGAGCCTTGTTGTAAATGCGGCCCTGAGCCTTGTTGTAAATGCGGCCCTGTGCCTTGCACCACCCTGCAAGGGTCAGGAAATTAATTACAAATGACAGACATTTATCACAAACAGAAACAGGAGCTAATAGGGATCTATAGTGCTCTAAGGGCGGGAACACACATTCAATAGCTGTAGCTCATACATATACACATTTAACTCTGCCTAACATGTATGTGTATTCCATGGTTTAGGGGGAGGCAAGCCAGTGCCAGACACTTCTCGTGATGGCTTATCAGGTAAAACTAATCACTCCTTCTCTACCCCACCATAATCTGTTGGGAGGAGAGTTGAGAGCTTCCCAGACATAAGACTGTCAGCCAAACCCGCCATTCTCGCCGAATTCAACCAACAATACGCCATTGTGTATGGGGGCCTTAAGTTCCATCCATTAAAACCCATGTAATGTTCAGGTGTTGTAGATGTATTATTAAACAGAACATGCAACTGTATTACGGTCCTATAAATTCTGTATGAAAGTACCCCACTTGGGACCCATCTCTATGAGTGTGAACGGAGCAGCGCTTCCTCTGGTGGACACAGGCCATTCATGTAACTATCCATCGTGAAATACTATATTGGTCTTTGCTTGGGAAATGTATAGGTGGCCGAATCTTCCCCTGGCAAAGCCAGCTGTGTGCTGAGGATCATAGCACTTTTCATATTAAGGGCTCATGTACTTGACCGTATGCCCTCTGAGACATACAGTCTGTGAGCGGGCCATATGTCCCAGAGCGGCATACATCGTGCGCACGGGACCGCACAGCATCATAAGTTACTATGATGCTGTGTGCATCAGGCCGCCCGCAGGGCTATTGTCCCGCACTTATAATATCACTCCCGTGTGCACGATGTATGCCGCTGACGGACCGTATGTCTCGGAGGGCATACGGTCCTGGGCATGAGCCCTAAGGGTGTATACACACATGAATTTGGCTCTGGCTATTTACCAAAAAGGGGCATTTATCAATATGTTTCTGCCATTATTTTGAAGTAAAAAAGTCACAAATTATGGCACACACCATATTTGCACCATAATTTGCGACTTTTTGAGCTTCTCACCACTTTTCTAAAGTAGCTAGAAGAGGGTTTAGCAGTGCGGAACCTATCATGGGCCACCAGATGTAATGTATACAAGTATGTTCAAGTCTACGCCAGCACCTGGCTGGTGTAGATCTGAATTTCTAGCATACAGAGTGCAAGGGATGCGCCTAATTTATTCAGAGACATCGGCCTCTTAATAAATTAGGCATCTTACTCCAGAGCACAGGGGACCAAGACTAGTGTATGGAAACACCATTCTTGATAAATGTCCCCTAGTATGTCTGACTACTAGCCAGGGGCGTAGCTATAGGGGAAGCAGGGGAAGCAGCTGCTTTGGGGCCCTGACCCAAAAGGGGCCCATCCAGGAGGAGGAGGACTGAAAGATTTGGTCAGGGCCCCCTCAACAGTATTACACAATGAAATGATATACAGTGACAGTATAGACAGTGTATAAAACGGATGGAACAGCTGCCGGGCCTGGTCTGAGAGGGCGATCTTTACTAGCCACAGGAATAGAGGCGGCATGAAAGGAAGGGGTTGCGAAAAAATTACTGGGGGAGGGGGGCCCCATTCAAAAATTTGCTGTGGGGCCCAGTCATTTCTAGCTATGCCACTGCTACTAGCGTTCTCTGCATGACATTTTCCCCTATAGTGAAGATGTTGTCAGAACTCCCGGAAAGACGCCAAAAGCTACTGCATGCTGCCTTTCTGACAAAAAATGCTGCCTAATGAACCAAAAAATGAGTAGCCAAAAATGCTAGTGCGTCCTGAGTTTCATATTTCCCATAGACCATGGATGTCAAACTCATGGCCCTCCAGATGTTGCAAAACTACAACTCCCATCATTCCCTGATAGCTGTAGTATGCCCAGGCATGATGGGAGTTGTAGTTTTGCAACAGCTGGAGGGCCACGAGTTTGACATCCCTGCCATAGACCTTCAGCTTACATCTGGAGCTGACATTTTTACGGCAAAAAAAACACACTGCCAAAAACACTGGTGCAGAAAAACATCAAAAAAAGCCCCCAAAAGGCGTTGCCTTTGATGACAGATCCTGCTTGTAACATTTAAAATCTATGAAGATTAAAGGGGGGTAATAAATAATAGTAAAGTGGTGTACTGAGAGTTTAATACAGATGACCTATCCTGTGGAAAGGTCATCACTATCTGATGTGGGATCTCGGTGGGGGTCCGACATCTGGGATCCCCAGTGATCAGCTTTGGGAGAAGGCACCAGCACTTCTGTGAGCGCCGCAGCCTTATCTCAGCTTTTTCTAGGCCAGTGACGACACAATCTGTCCCGTGGCCTAGGAGCAGCTCAGCCCCAAGTGGATGTTAGAGCCCCCTCAGAGCTTTTTACACACTCCCTTGGAACCCCTCTTTTAAGAGTTAATTTATTAGTAGTTATATTGGTTGCTTTTGGCTTTCTCCCCTCCTTTTCTATCTCTGTCAGGTTTTATTTGACAGATATATGGCGCCGTATCTATGTGGGGTAATTTATAGGTCAGCTATGCAGGGAGTACGAGCCGGTTTCCTAATCTGCACTTTGTTGCTATGTGCAGTTATTGGTTGAGTGCAAGGCGGGAAGAGCTTACAGCTGTGATTCGCCATTGGGCTAACGGCGGGAATTTCCCACCCTTTCTAAATGAGGATTCATGGAGCTGCGGGTCAGTCTGTGTGTGGAAGAGATATAATACCGTGGTATTCAAATCTCAGAAAACAGTTTTAAATTAGACCAACTATAATCAGTGTAGGCATCAATGAGTATAAAGGTTGGTTCACACATGACAGATTTGTTGCAAACATTTATGTGACTTCCCCATTTATCTGAATAGGGTTTGCAAAAATATACTGTGCATATTACAGGGGCAGCTACAATGTAGAAACTATACAGTAACAGCGAATACAGGGCGCGCACAGACATTGCAATGTACGAATACTCGCAAACACTACGAGATTTTTTTCATTTTTGACTAGAGTTTTAAAGATAATAAAGGAGATTTATCAAAAGTGGTGCAAAGAGAAACTAGCTTAGTTGCCCCTAGAAACCAATCAGATTCCACCTTTAATTTTTCAGAGCTCCTATGGAAAATGAAAAAATCTGTATTGCTTTAAGTCTGCATTGGTGTAATTTGCACCAAATTTATTAAATGTTGCAATCAGCAGTGAACACGGCATCTGAGGGGTTAAATGACGGAGTGTGGCGGGATTGCCATTCCCCGTCACTGCAGCTGGCTAACTGCAGCAGCCCACTCCATACAAATGCGGGTGCATAATGCCACTTTCCAAAAGGCACATAAAAACATGCACAAACATGGAGTGAGCTCAAAATTGTGACTTTTTTGTCGCCAGTTTTCAGATGCAAATGGTATGAAATTATACATTTTTGGCACGAAGACAGTCAAAGACGGGCCAAAATTATTAAGACATGTGCCACATCTTGCTCAAGTGTATTTTAGTTTAACGGTTTGCCCAGTGGGATAAATGTTTTGTTTATATGGATCAGAGTGGCTAATCTGATGGTTACTAGTGTTGATCGAGCATGCTTGCCCGAATACCAGTCTCCTTCCCGCACTTTTCTTGGTAAGTATTGCAGGTAAGTATTGCCCTCACTGTAATGCCGTAGCCATGTTGGTTACTGGCATTACAGTGATTGGCTGGCCGTAACGCGTCATCGGTGCTATATAGTCTATAGTATATAGTCTTAGTCAGGGAATGCTGTGCTGAGGACGGGCCAGACAGTGTAGGGAGTGATATACAAATATTTTTAGTAGAAAAACATTTCAGAGACCCAAAAGTCCTTTAAGGACTATTGTTGTGTGTGGCAGCAGCAATAAATATTTTTAGCGCAAACTGTGCTAAATAGCTAAAACTTTACAGGCCCAAAGGTCCTTTTAAAGACTGCTGTGTGTGGCAGCAATATCTATTTTTAGCGCATCCTGCACTAAATAGCGTGCAACAGTTTGGCCGCTGCAGTCAGCGACATAAGCTGCACCACATAGCCTGTGTAAAGTGCGCCCATCCAAAAATATCTGACATCCAGTGTACTTTTTCCATGGATGGTGTCCGCTGCGGACAGTGACATTAGCTGCGCCACATGCCCAGTGTAAAGTGTGTACATCCAAAAAATATCTGACATCCAGTGTACTTTTTCTATAGACAGTGTCCGCTGCGGACAGTGACATTAGCTGCGCCACATCTCCAGTGTAAAGTGTGCGCATCCATAAAATATCTGACATCCAGTGTACTTTTTCCTAGACGTGTCCGCTGTGGACAGTGACATTAGCTGCGCCACATCTCCAGTGTAAAGTGTGTGCATCCCAAAAATATCTGACATCCAGTGTACTTTTTCCGTATACTGTGTCCGCTGCAGACAGTGACATTATCTGCACCACATCTCCTGTGTAAAGTTTGCACATCCCAAAAATATCTGTGACATACAGTGTACTTTTTCAATAGACAGTGTCCGCTTCTGACAGTGACATAACCAGCTCCACATCTGCAGTGTAACGTATGTGCTGAAAAAATGTATCTGTCACATACAGTGTACTTTTTCAATAGACGGTGTCCATTTCTGACAGTGACATAACCAGGGGCACATCTCCAGTGTAACGTGTGCGCAATTTTTTTTAATCTGACATACAGTATACTTTTTCAGTAAACTGTGTCTGCTGCGGACAGTGACATTACCAGCGCCACAGCTGCAGTGTAACGTGTTCACTGAAAATTTTTTAATGTGACATACAGTGTACTTTTTTGCGTAGACGCTGCTGACAGTAACATTACCGGTGGTGGTACCTCTTCTATATAATGTTTCCTCATCCCAAATACCTGTGACACTCCCTGTAATTTTTTATTAGCCGCTGGTGACAGCATTGACATTATCTGCGGGGTATCTCCTGTGGGGTGTTTCCAAATCCCAAATACCTTTTTAAATTTGTTTTACACATACACTTCCAAATCCTGCACTACTGTACGTGTGACAGACTTTCAATCATACATAACATTTAATATGAAGAAGGCGAGCAGTAAGGGACAGGGCAGTGGCCGTGATGCTGATGGTGCACGCAGAGGCCGTGGCCCTGGGCACGGTGAAACTGTGCCTGCTGCCAGAGCACAAGAAACACACTCATCCACGATACCTAGCTTCATGTCCCAGTTTGCAGGGCGGCCCAGGACACCACTCTTGAAGTCAGACCAGTGCGACCAGCTGGTCGGTTGGATTGCAGCAGATAATGCTTCCAGTCGGTTAAGCACCACCCTGACTTCCACCAAGTCCAGTCTCAGTAGCCAAGAGTCTGCTCAACCTAATCCTCACCCTGATCCTCCTTCCTTCCACCATGGAGTCTGGGCAAACAAGTGATCCCACACTCGGATATTCTGAGGAGCTCTTTTCAGCTCCATTCCTTGATTTGGCCCTCTCGCCAAGCATGCTTGAAGAGGGAGAGATCTTGTGCCCTGATTCCCAAACTCTTGAGCATCCACAATCACAAGAAGATGACGGTGGGGAACGGCAATTACTGTTTAATGGGGTGGATGATGACGAGACACAGTTACCAATAACTCAACGGTAATTACTGTCTCAAGAGGTTGATGAAGAGTATGAGACACAGTTGTCAATCACTGAGGTTGTGGTTAGGTCAACAAGTTAGGAGGATGAGCAGAGAGAGGAAGTGGAAGAGGAGGTGGTGGATGATGAAGTCACTGATCTAACCTGGGAAGATGGCATCCAAGCACCGTAATAAGAGGGACGAACCCCTGGGTCCACAATCTGTGTCTGCGGGTCACACCACTTCCCCTGTGTTACATGCTGACCAATCCGCTGTCGAAGGTGCAGGCCTGGATCCCACCCTGGACCTTCGCAAGCACCATCAGCGACCACATCCACTTTTATGTCCCAGCGCAGCATTCAAATGTCCTTACCCTAGGCCTTTGAATGCAAGCAAAAATACCCATCCACCCACCCACAGGCCATAGCACTAAATGCACACCTTTTTAAAATTACTAGCCCTGGAAATGTTGCCATTTAGGCTTGTGGACACTGAGACCTTCCGCAGCCTGATGTCAGCAGCCGTCCCGTGTTACGCAGTCCCCAGCCGCCACAATTTTTCAAGGTGTGCCGTGCCCGCCTTACAACAGCATGTGTCCTGTAACATCACCCGTGCCCTGACCAACGCAGTTACTGGGAAGGTCCACTTAACCACTGACACATGGACAAGTGCATTCCACCAGGGATGCTACATTTCCCTAACAGCACACTGGGTGAACGTTGTGGAGGCCGGGAGCAAGTCGTACCCTGTGATGGCACAGGTGTTATGACTCCATGGATTGCGGACCCTACGTGATCAGGGTTTCTGCCAGCACCTACGTTAGTGGCTCAAACCCCCTACTTCTCCACTTCCACCTCAGAATTATCTGCGTGAAGCACCAGTCAGCCATCAGTCGGTAGCTGGAAGCAGTGTAGCACTGCAGTGGGGAAGTGGCAACAGGCCATGTTGAAGCTGATATGCTTAGGGGACAAATAGCACACCACCGCAGAGCTGTGGCAGGGGATAAGAGACCAGACTGACCTGTGGCTCTCGACACTCAACCTAGAACCAGGCATGGTTGTGTCCGATAATGGACGTAACTTGGTGGCGGCTTTGGAGCTCGGCATGCTCAGACACATCCCATGCCTAGCCCACGTCTTAAACTTAGTGGTTCAGCGGTTTCTCAAAACCTACCTATTTCCGCAAGTCATCGACAGCTTCAGCCGGTCTGTCAACGCTGCAGCAGCGCTTGAAGTTGCCAGCTCACCGGCTGTTGTGCGACGTGAGCACGTGGTGGAACTCAACGTTCCACATGTTGGCCAGGCTTTGTGAGCAGCAGAGTGCAGTAGTGGAATACCAGCTGCAACATGGTCGTCGCCTCTCCAGTCAGCTTCTGCTATTCACAAGCGAGCAGAGGGCATGGGTGTCTGACCTCTGTGAGGTTTTTAGAAACTTTAAGGAATCAACACAGACGGTGAGCGGCAATAACGCTATTAGCGTCCGTAGTTCCTTGGGCAACCGAGGAGGGGAGACAAGAGGAACACACAGCAGTTCTAACAGAGGCAGGGAAACACTCTTTTACAGGGTCAGCTCACCTGCAGGCCCTTGGACATAATGTTTTACAGGGTCAGCTCACCTGCAAGCCCTCGCATATAATTTTTTACAGGGTTTGCTCACCAGTAGGCCTGCACCTAAAATCTTTTACAGGGTCAGCTCACCTGCAGGCCCTTGCATATAATTTTTTACAGGGTCAGCTCATTAGCAGGCCCGCACCTAAAATCTTTTACAGGGTCAGCTCACCTGCAGGCCATCAATCATAATTTTTCAAGTGTGTATGATGCCCTCTTTTACAGTTGCAAGAAAAAGTATGTGAACCCTTTGGAATGATATGGATTTCTGCACAAATTGGTCATAAAATGTGATCTGATCTAAGTCACAACAATAGACAATCACAGTCTGCTTAAACTAATAACACACAAAGAATTAAATGTTACCATAGTAACATAGTAACATAGTACATAAGGCCGAAAAAAGACATTTGTCCATCCAGTTCGGCCTGTTATCCCGCAAGTTGATCCAGAGGAAGGCAAAAAAAGCCAGTTTTCTCCACTTTAGGGGAACATAAACTTCCTTCCCGACTCCAATCAGGCAATCAGAATAACTCCCTGGATCAACGACCCCTCTCTAGTAGCTATAGCCTGTAATATTATTAAGCTCCAGAAATACGTCCAGGCCCCTCTTGAATTCGTTTATTGTACTCACCATCACCACCTCCTCAGGCAGAGAGTTCCATAGTCTCACTGCTCTTACCGTAAAGAATCCTTTTCTATGTTTGTGTACAAACCTTCTTTCCTCCAGACGCAGAGGATGTCCCCTCGTCACAGTCACCGTCCTGGGAATGAATAGATGATGGGATAGATCTCTGTACTGACCCCTGATATATTTATACATATTAATTAGATCTCCCCTCAGTCGTCTTTTTTCTAAAGTGAATAACCCTAATTTTGATAATCTTTCAGGGTACTGTAGTTGCCCCATTCCAGTTATTACTTTAGTTGCCCTCCTCTGGACCTTCTCCAGCTCTGCTATGTCTGCCTTGTTTACAGGAGCCCAGAACTGTACACAGTACTCCATGTGTGGTCTGACTAGCGATTTGTAAAGTGGTAGGACTATGTTCTTATCACGGGAATCTATGCCCCTTCTGATGCAACCCATTATCTTGTTGGCCTTGGCAGCAGCTGCCTGACACTGGTTTTTGCAGCTTAGTTTGCTGTTTATTAAAATTCCTAGGTCCTTTTCCATGTCAGTGTTACCGAGTGTTTACCATGTTATTTATTGAACACACCATGTAAACATTCACAGTGCAGGTGGAAAAAGTATGTGAACCCTTGGATTTAATAACTGGTTGAACCTCATTTGGCAGCAATAACTTCAACCAAACGTTTCCTGTAGTTGCAGATCAGACGTGCACAACGGTCAGGAGTAATTCTTGACCATTCCTCTTTACAGAACTGTTTCAGTTCAGCAATATTCTAGATCAGATCACATTTTATGACCAATTTGTGCAGAAATCCATATAATTCCAAAGGGTTCACATACTTTTTCTTGCAACTGTATATGTAATAAAGGGTGTATTGGAGCGCCGGTTCCTTGTAATGTTTGGCAGCCCTTTCACTTAGTGCATACGCTTTATGAGTCCCACTACCTGAACAATTGTACCACAATGTGAATGAGGCCCTCCTTTATGTGATATACATGTTGTATCGGAGTGCCTCTTCCTTGTAATGTTTGGGAGCACTTGCACTTTATATACGAGTTAATATACAGGAAAGAATGTTTCCTAACAATTTTTCCTCTAAAATCGATTTTATCTTCGGTTTTGTGCGTATTATTTACAGTCTAAGTGGCGTACTACTCGGACAACATAGTTCCCAGCAGCGACCTGGGAGTCCAAGATGCATCCAGACATCCTCCCCATGCTGTTCCCAAATCATTTTGTTTCCATCAATTTCTCACCATTGGTGCTCGATCAACACTAATGGTTACCAGTCCCAGAGCCCAGCTCAGTACACAGGAAATGGCAGACGTTGACTGCTCAGCCAATCAATGGCCACAGCGATGACCGTCCACAGTCAGTCATTTCCTGTGACTTGAGCTGAGAACAGGAAGTGGAAAGCAGCAGGGATCAGTAGGTGCTAGAAAGGCAGCAGTAGAGTATCAGTAATTTTTTTTTAACCCCCTCTGAGCCATTTATAAAAAAAAGTGATACTGCCTGACAACTCCTTTAAGACTGCTACATAAACACAAGTTTTAGTGAATGTTACCCATTGTTATTAACAGAATAAATAAAATGCAGCAAAGGTTTAAAATGGCAGACAGGTGGCGCCGTTGCAGTTACATTATTTATAGTGCCCTATTCTGCTGCTGCAATTTTCTTGAATGCAACTTTGAGAAAGTTTAAGGGTCCATTCACACGTCCGTTGTTTCTTTCCTGATCTGTTCTGTTTTTTTGCGGAACAGATCTGGACCAGATCTGGACCCATTCATTTTCAATGGGTCCTGAAAAAAATCTGTCCGATTTTTTTCAGGACCCATTGAAAATGAATGGGTCCAGATCTGGTCCAGATCTGTTCAGCAAAAAACGGAACAGATCAGGAAAGAAACAACGGACGTGTGAATGGACCCTAAGGAGGAACTAAAAGATTTCCCTGTTCTTGCTTCGCTATGGACTCTTTAACATGGCCTGATCGTTCACGTGCAATAGATCTGCATTTACATGCACTAATTATGCCCTCTGTATGGGAATGGATGATGGATACTGCGATCGTTCATCTCTATACAAATTAACACTTTGTGGGCAGTACATTCCAGTGTTCTGCCCACAATGATTTTAGGTACCATAGGACAGATGTGATCACCTGAGGTATGTTTGCTCATTCGTGGGGTGATTGGCACAGGACAATTATAAGGACTAAGCACTCATATGAACGTTCGACCCCGATAATTGTCCTGATCCTCGGCCCATGTTAAAGGGCCCTAAATGTACTGCAATAGCCTGCTAATCCTTCAATCGCTGGTGTTTTCTTATAATCATTCTAACCTTGCTGTAGTGTAAATCATTCTTCTTTCCCCTGACATTTACTGGTACATATCCAAACAAGCAAAGCCAAAGGGGAGGAAAAAGTAGTCTGAGCCTCTGATTAGAGCGGAAATGGATTAGAGACTTACTTTAGACTCTCACTGGATAAATATAACTAAGCTGCAAACACTGCCATGCTGCACTGGATCACAGCTAAAAAGCTGCCAAACAACCAAAACATAAAAAAATACGCAGCAGCTACATAATATCTGAAGACGATGCAAACATCACAATTTCACTGACAGTAATATTCACAACAACCATGCACAAACGTTACACGTTACCTCGCTCACTATCTGATTGCCACTATTGCATCATTGTATTTGCATGGGGTCTACATATATTGGGGTTTTTGATCTGGTGATTTTGGGGTAGATCAGTAAATGTGTATAATTTTTGAAAACATTTTGTTTGGGTGCAGCAACAAAGCATATATATTTATAAAATATATTTAAAAATATATTTTAACTTTTTTCAGAACAATTACTTAGGTATCAAATATACTATATATACTATTTGATATGTTTTGCTACCTATAAAACATTAACATTTTCTTTAAAAAAAAATGATTTGTGTTGCTATATGTTGCCACCGATAACTTTTTAAAAAAAATTCTGCCAAAAGAGTTATGTGAGGACTCATAATAAAGTTGTTTTTTTAAATAAGTTATAAAAGACTATATATATATATATATATATATATATATATGTGTGTGTGTGTGTGTACTTTGATGATTAATAGTCCTGTATTACAATGCGTACTAGTCATTCTGACCGGCATGCTAGTACATCCTCCTGGAGACTTTAGTTATCAGTGGCCAGGGCATGACAGAAGATCCTTGGTTGCCATTGCAAGTAGTCAGCACCCCATGATTGCATTTGCAGGGTGCTAATAGGGAGACAGATTCTGTGGTCGCCATTGACCATGGCATCTGAGGGGTTTAACTGCCAGGATCAGAGTTATCTCCAATACCAGCAGAGAGAGCTGGGTGCCTGCTGTATAATACAAACACCTACAAGCGGTGGTGTGGACCCAGCACAGAACATCAAAATGGCCACCAGCAACCTGTCCTAGAATGTGAGCAAGACTGGTTGCCTCCACTTGCAGAGCTGCCTAGGGGGACCTTGCTGCACACTACACTACTCTACAATAGATGGTACCTACCATATGCCATCATGACCGAGCAGCCTGACAGGAACTCTCACCAATGTGTAGTATATGCAAATGCCAGGGTGTTATTTGTAATGAGGCCTTGCACCTATGCCCCCCCCCCCCCCCCCCCCCCATTCCCTGCTCACATTCTAGGACAGGTTTCTGGCAGCCATTTTAAATCATTAATGGAGAACATCTTTAAGTACCACATGTGATAGCACAAGTTTGAATGAGTTGTGTCTCTGTTTAAACAGATTGGGCTGACACTGTATCAGGCCAATCCTCCTGAAGTGACAGAGCTGAAATTAAATGAAGGCTACTTTCACACTTACGTTCAGAACGGATCCGTCTGAGACAGATCCGCTCATATAATGCAGACAGTGGCTCCGTTCAGAACGGATCCGTCTGCATTATATTGTAAAAAAAAATTCTAAGTGTGAAAGTAGCCTGAACGGATCCGTCCAAACTTTACATTGAAAGTCAATGGGGGACGGATCCGTTTGAAGATTGAGCCATATTGTGTCATCTTCAAACTGATCCGTCCCCATTGACTTACATTGGAAGTCTGGACGGATCCGCTTGCCTCCGCAAGCAGCGTTCAGGTGTCCGCTTGCTGAGCGGAGCGGAGGCTGAACGCTGCCAGACTGATGCATTCTAAGCGGATCCGCGTCCACTCAAAATGCATTAGTGCTGGACGGATGTGTTCGGGGCCGCTTGTGAGCCCCTTCAAACGGAGCTCACAAGCGGACACCCGAACGCTAGTGTGAAAGTAGCCTTAAATCCATGACAGGCTGATGATGTAACGGCGTTTAGCAGTTTAAAGGAGGGGAAGTACATGCTGGGAATGCAGTACGCAGCCCTGCAGGGTAATGCGGTGGTGAGGTCACGGTTAATAGGCAAACGAGGGTTGCTCTTGGTTACTCACAGTTTATGGGAGCCCCTTGGCAGGCGTACAGCAATGATGGAGAGGCTGGCACTTGGATCCTCTGGGGCACTCTCTGTATATAGGGACCAGGCCGGTGGTAGGTGAGGTGCCCTGGATGTTGCAGGTTTAAAGTGCCGGTGGCAAGATCCCTTTAAGTTCGTGACGGCAGTGCCGGTAACGGTGGCACACCGATTAATGATAGGAATAATTGAGGAACACGATGTTGTAGTGAACCGAAACTTCCTTTTACTGGAAACATCAACTATTTACAGTCTTTTGTAAAGTTCCATATGTCAGCAGCAGTCACAAGCAGGCTTATACAAATGGCAGGCAACAATGTTCTTACAATATACTCAGAGGGTTAACACACTTACAGATCAAGCTGCAATTTTCCTCAGAAATCCTGTCTGTCTTTATCCCAAGGCCCGTATGCCCTATTGTTGGCTTTATCCTTGGTTAGGGAAACTTCCTCAGGTATATATCCTTGCTTGCAAATGAATCCTTCTGCCCTTCAGCTCTCTTGTCTGGCTGGAATACTGGCTCTGCTCTGCTATGGGAACTTGTTCCTCAGGAGGCAAACTCTTCTACTGGTGGGGCAACTTCTGAGCTTGCTTTACTCAGGAACCTCAGGCAGGCTAGACTGCACTCACTAGCCTCCTGGACTACACTGCCCTGCACTTTCCTGTCTGGGCCTAGCTATATACTAGGGGTTCCCTAGCGCCCTCTACTGTCTAGGAGGAGGAATTACACCCCTAACAGGCCTGATACAGGAAATACACAGGAAAATCACATAAAACATCATATACAATACAATGACCATATTGACCCTTGTGTAGTGCCCACAATTACCTAGTGGGACACTACATACCCCGTTGGTTTGACATTTCCCGTCCTCGGCGCAACACAAGGGGCCCGCCCAGCTGGAGACTGCAACCTGAAAGACAAAAATGAAAAGCAGGCATATACAATAACCACTACTTTTGCAATATAAATATATCAGGCAGCTCCGCTGGCAAGTGCGGTGAAAAGGGGCGTCATTCTCTTCATACAGGATAGAACAGGGAACAGGGGCCCTGACCTGGTACAGCGTATCCATAATAACCAGGATAGTCCATAATAATGAAAATTGAAGCAATAACATAAGTCCCTGGAGGCTCAAAAGAACAAATTGAGTCCGTACCCGGGTCTTGTAGATAGTTAAACAGGGGTTTCCCGGGAGGGGCTACTCTGGTCCATAATGTAGTCCCCAAATCTCACAGTTGGGTGCCCCTTAGTAGGCCGCGCGGACCTTCTTACTGGCAGAGGCTCTTCCTGCCTTGGTTCAGGGGGGCCAGAGGAATCCACAGGTTCTGGAGCTCATTCAGATACACTCTGGGACAGGTCATCCTGGGGTTGAGGACTAGCAGGAACTAGAGCTGGTACCACCAAGTTCAACCAGGGTGTGAGTAACCAATGAAGTGGCTCTTTGTCATATATCAGGTTCTCAACAGCCTGCATAGGATCAGCAGGTTGGGCTGGTAACTCGGGCTCAGGAGACTCCGGCTCAGTATCCCCTGCTGCAATTTCTCCTTCTATGCAGGGTTTTAAACGATTCCTGTGTACAATTTGGGAGCCTTTATCTTCTCTGGAAATTTGATAAATGTGGGCCTCAGCATTAGGGATAGCAGAAATGACGTAGGGAGTCCTTTCCCACTTACTGTCCAGTTTACTGGTTCGGTGGTTATTTTTCAGCCACACCATGTCTCCCAAAGCTAGAGGTTCCGCATAAGCAGCCAGGTCATAGTCTCTCTGCTGTCGCTCTCAAGCACTTTCCATGCGCTCCTGAACAATCTCCTTAGCATTAAGGAGACGTCTTTGATGCTCCACCACCCAATCAGTCCTTGGTAGTGGATTGATGACATCAGGCACCTGTCACGGATGGTGTAACAGAAAACAAGAAGTTACAAATAAGGATCCAACTGGCTTGATACGAAACTAAGGAACAAAAAGGTGACCCCTATTCAAGCCCTGAAACTCTCCCTGTCTTCTCAGCCCATGCAAAGATCTCTATGATAGAAAATTGCATGCCCTCGTGCTTCGACTGTTTGACACCTGAACACCCTATAATAGTGAGGGGACACGACCACCGGCTCCCTACACTCAATAGGGAGGAAGTCAGGGTCACCTAGGATCAAGCAAACAGGAAAACACAAATCAATGAACAAACTTATCTGTAGAAGCATTAGTTGTAGCATCCAGCATGTACACACTCCAGGAAGTTGTATAAACCGCAAAGTGATGCAGTATGGGAAGGGAATTAAAGGGATGCAATCAGTGCAACTACATGACAGCTGAGAGAGGCTAACGAGATGACAAAACGAAAGCAAAGCAAAAGAACCTTAAGCAGGAGGTTCTGAAGAACGTCTGTCAGAGCTTCTCAGATGTCTGGTGGTGACAGTACCCCTCCTTCTACGAGTGGACTCCGGACACTCAGAGCCCACCTTCTCAGGATGGGACCTATGGAAAGCCCTGATGAGACGAGTGGCCTTAATGTCCGTCACTGGAACCCACATCCTCTCCTCAGGACCATAACCCTCCCAATGAATGAGGTACTGGAGAGAACCGCGGACAACACGAGAATCCACAATCCTAGAGACCTGAAATTCAAGATTACCATCAACCACAATCGGAGGAGGAGGCAAAGACGAGGGTACAATGGGTTGGACATAAGGTTTTAATAAGGACTTATGAAAAACATTATGGATCTTCCAAGTCTGAGGAAGATCAAGACGGTAGGCAACAGGATTGATGACGGACAAGATTTTGTAAGGCCCAATAAACTTAGGACCCAACTTCCAGGAGGGAACCTTCAATTTGATATTCTTAGTAGACAACCACAACAGATCACCAACATTCAGGTCCGGACCAGGCACACGTCTCTTATCCGCCACACGCTTATATCTCTCACTCATGCTTTTTAGATTATCCTAAATCTTTTGCCAAATAGATGACAAAGATGAGGAGAATCTGTCCTCATCAGGTAAACCAGAAGACCCCTCTCCAGAGAATGTCCCAAACTGCGGATGAAACCCATATGCACCAAAAAATGGTGACTTATCAGAGGACTCCTGACGACGGTTATTTAAAGCAAATGCAGCAAGGGACAAAAAAAACACCAATCCTCCTGATTCTCCGCCACAAAACAGCGCTGATATGTCTCCAGATTCTGATTGAGGCGCTCCGTCTGGCCATTCGACTGCGGGTGGAAAGCAGAAGAGAATGACAACCGAACCCACACGCGAGAACAGAAAGCCTTCCAAAATCTGGAAACAAACTGCGTGCCCCTATCAGAGACTATGTCTGAAGGAATACCATGCAATTTGACAATGTGATCAATAAATGCCTGCGCCAGCGTCTTAGCATTGGGCAAGCCAGGAAAAGGGATGAAATGCACCATTTTGCTAAAACGGTCCACCACCACCAGAATCACAGTCTTCCCCGAGGAACGAGGCAGGTCTGTAATGAAGTCCATGGACAGATGTGTCCAAGGACGGGAAGGAATGGGTAACAGAAGGAGAGGACCTGATGGCCGTGAATGAGGGACTTTGGCACGAGCGCAGGTCTCGCAGGCTGCCACAAAACCCTCAACCGACTTACGAAGTGCCGGCCACCAGAATTTCTGAGCGATGAGATCCACTGTAGCTCTACCACCCGGGTGCCCAGCAAGGACAGTATCGTGGTGCTCCTTAAAAACCTTGTGTCTTAAAGCGAGAGGCACAAACAACCTCCCAGGAGGACAAAGATCAGGAGCCTCTGCCTGGGCTGCCTGAACCTCTGCCTCCAATTCAGGATAAAGAGCAGAGACCACCACACCTTCAGCCAAAATGGTACCCGGGTCTTCAAAATTCCCACCTCCCGGAAAACAACGTGACAGGGCATCTGCCTTCACATTCTTAACCCCAGGGCGGAACGTGACAACAAAATTAATCCCTGAAAAGAACAAAGACTATCTGGCCTGTCTCGGGTTCAGACGCTTGGCTGACTCCAAATAGGCCAGATTCTTATGGTCGGTAAACACGGTAATAGGGTGTCTGGCTCCCTCTAGCCAATGGCGCCATTCCTCAAAAGCTAACTTGATGACCAACAACTCCCTATCTCTCACATTGTAATTTCTTTCTGTGGAGGAGAGTTTCTTCGAGAAAAAGGCACACGGTCGCCTTTTGGCAGGAGAGGGACCCTGAGACAAGACTGCACCCACACCCACCTCAGAAGCATCCACCTCAACTATGAAGGGCAGAGAGATATCAGGTTGTACCAAGATGGGAGCGGAAGCAAAACTCTCCTTGATACTAGAAAAGGCCTTACGCGCCTCTACCGACCAGGAGGAAAAATCTACCCCCTTTCTAGTCATATCAGTGAGTGGTTTAACAACAGAGGAATAATTCAAAATAAACTTCCTGTAATAATTGGCAAAACCCAAAAAACGCATCAGCGCCTTCTGATTCTCAGGAAGCTCCCACTCAAGCACAGCGCGGACCTTCTCGGGGTCCATGCGAAAACCAGAAGCGGAGAGAAGAAACCCCAGAAATTGAATTTCTGGAACCGCAAACACACATTTTTCCAGTTAGCGTACAATTTATTCTCCCGCAGAATGAGCAAGACCTGACGTAGGTGGTCCTTATGAGTTTTGAAATCAGGAGAAAAAAATCAAAATGTCATCTAGATACACTAATACCCATTAAATGATAAAAAATGCTGTTCACAAAATGCTGAAAGACGGCTGGAGCATTCATCAAACCAAAAGGCATAACTAAATTCTCAAAATGGCCCTCAGGGGTATTGAAAGCCATCTTCCATTTGTCTCCTTCTCTGACCCTGACCAGGTTGTATGCTCCTCTTAGATCCAACTCGGAAAAAACTTTAGCCCCAACAATCTGGTTAAACAGGTCTGGGATCAGAGGAAGCGGATAAGGGTCACGAATTGTGATACTGTTCAGCTCCCTGAAATCCAGACATGGTCTTAAAGAACCATCTTTTTTCTTAACAAAGGAAAAACCAGCGGCAACAGGTGACTTCGAGGGTCGTATGTGTCCCTTTCTCAGACTCTCAGAGATATAAGCACGCATAGCGACCCTTTCAGGTTGGGAGATATTGTATAAACGAGATTTAGGCAGCTTGGCACCTGGGATGAGATTAATAGGGCAATCTTACTCCCTATGAGGGGGCAACTCCTTAACACCACTCTCAGAAAACACATCCGAAAATTCAGAGAGAAAAGATGGTACAGTCTTAGTAGAAACCTCTGAAACAGATGTCGTGAGGCAATTCTCTCTGCAAAAGTCACTCCAACCATTTATTTGCCTCGCTTGCCAATCAATGGTGGGGTTATGTTTAGTGAGCCAGGGTAGCCCCAACACTAAAGGAGTAGGCAACCCGCTTAGGACGAAACATGACACATCCTCAACATGAGTATTGTGAACTATGCCCTTTAACGATTTCTGAGAAAGTGGAACGGAATCAATAGCAAAAACAGTTATATCCTTTCCCAAAGTGCATACCTGGAAACCATGTGTTATAGCAAATTGATTATCAATGAGATTGACAGCTGCTCCACTATCCACAAAAATCTCACAAAAAATGTTCCTGCTCTCTAGCGCCACCCTGGCAGGTAAGACAAAACGGTAACTACAAGCAAACGGAAAACCTTCAATTTCCGCATCAACCTTGCCAATAGTAACAGATGGAATGTTTTTAGAGGATTTTTTTCTTTTGTTTCTTTATTACTCTCAAAAAACTGCCTGAATCTCCTAGAGGGACAAACATTTGCCAAATGATTTATACCTCCACAACAGAAACAAACCCTCCTCTGAGAGTTGAATCTTCTATTGTCAGAGGCAAGCTAACCCAGCTGAATGGGCTCCTGCTCAGAGGGGATTGAGAGAGACTGAGACCCCTGCGCACTGAATGAGACCGCCGCACTTGGACTGAGTATGACAGGAAGGAGTGATCTCTCCTCTCTCTCTAAGACGCCTGTCAATACGAACGGCCCGAGACATTGCAGTGTCCAAGGAGGTAGGTCTCTCATTAAAGGCAAATGCATCTTTCAATCCCTCTGAAAGACCATGGCAAAATTGACTTCGGAGTGCAGCATCATTCCAACCAGTATCAGCTGCCCATCTCCGAAATTCTGAACAGTATATCTCTGCGGACTGTTTACCCTGGCATAAAAGACGTAGTCTAGACTCAGCCAGAGCAATATGATCCGGATCATCATATATCTGACCCAGGGCTAAAAACAATTCATCCACTGAACGGAGGGGCCGTGCCCCCACCGGCAGTGAAAAGGCCCAAGACTGAGCGTTATCCCTGAGAAGCGAGATGATGATCCCCACACTTTGCTCCTCATCACCAGAGGAATGGGGAAGTAGGCGAAAATGGAGTTTGCAAGCCTCCCTAAAATGAACAAAATTCTCACTACCCCCAGAGAACGTATCCGGGAGCAAGATCTTAGGCTCAGAACAAACTCCATTAACGCAAGCTGAACCCGTCACCTGAAACTGAGAAACAGTTTTACGAGATCTGCTACCTCCAATGAAAGACCCTGCATGCGTTCAGTCAAAAGTGAAACCGGATCCATGCTTGAGACGGTTTTGGCGGTTTATAATGTCACGGATGGTGTAACAGAAAACAAGAAGTTACAAATAAGGATCCAACTGGCTTGATCCGAAACTAAGGAACAAAAGGGTGACCCCTATTCAAGCCCTGAAACACTCACTGTCTTCTCAGCCCATGCAAAGATCTCTATGATAGAAAATTGCATGCCCTCGTGCCTCGACTGTTTGACACCTGAACACCCTATAATAGTGAGGGGACATGACCACCGGCTCCCTACACTCAATACGGAGGGAGTCAGGGTCACCTAGGATCAAGCAAACAGGAAAACTCAAATCATTGAATAAACTTATCTGTAGAAGCATTAGTTGTAGCATCCAGCATGTACACACTCCAGGAAGTTGTATAAACCGCAAAGTGATGCAGTATGGGAAGGGATTTAAAGGGATGCAATCTGTGCAACTACATGACAGCTGAAAGAGGCTAACGAGATGACAAAATGAAAGCAAAACAAAAGAACCTCAAGCAGGAGGTTCTGAAAAGCGTCTGTCAGAGCTTCTCGGATGTCTGGTGGTGACAGCACCTGTACATCCAGGGAGTGGTCAGCAGGTAGCCTCCCTTGACGGCCGAAAATCAGATAGAAGGGCGTGTACCCGGTGGAGCAGTGAATTGTATTGTTATATGTATACATGAGTTGTGGCAGCAGAGTAGGCCAATTACCCCTTGTCTCAGGGGGTACTGCTCTCAACATTTTAATGAGAGTTTGATTCATCTTTTCATAGAGTCGGTTACCTTGCGGATGATAGACGGTGGTCCGGACTTTCTGGCAATTATGTAGCAGGCACATCTCTTGGAACAACTGTGATTCAAACGCAGACCCCTGGTCAGTGAGGATCCTCTCTGGGCAGCCTTAGGGCAGAAGGAAATGCTTCCAGAACGCCTCCGCCGCAGTCTTGGCTGTCAGGTCTTTCACAGGCACTGCTACGACAAACTTAGTGAAGTGATCAATAATGGTCATGGCATAAGTATACCCTGAGCGACTTGGCTCCAACTTCACATGATCAATGGCAACAAGTTCTAAGGGAGTTTTACTCACGATAGGATGGAGAGGCGCTCTCTGGTCATGGCGTTCACTTCTCCCCACGGCACAGGCAGTACATTCCCGGGACCATTTCTCAATGTCGTCTCTCATCCCGATCCAATAGAACCTCCTGTGAATGGTGGCCTCAGTTTTCTGCACGCCGAAGTGTCCGGACTGGTTATGATACATCTCAATGTGGTATGAGGATCTGGTACACCCTATCGCAAGACACTGGATCCAGGCTTCTTCTAAGCAACAGGCCTTTTTGAAGGAAGACTTGGTGTCGATGTCTCCACAGTCTCAATAGTTCTGGGTCTGCACTCTTCCTGTGGACTCTCTCAGGAGTTCTCCCACTAGTAAGGAAGTCGAGCAGTTCACCGAGGACTCTACTTTCTGACTGAAGCTTAATCCACCTTTCTTGTTCGCCCCTGGACTCAGGAATATTTGATGAAGAGGGATCAGCAGCTGAGTGATTTTCAGTGCGAACATTATCTTGCTGAGCAAATTTGTTGTAAAACGCCGACATCTCCACTTCTTCCCAGGCATCCTTTGGTTCATCTGGTGCTTTTGTAGTGGGGAGCCGAGACAGGGCATCAGCATTCTAATTGGAGCGGCCTGCTCGGTATTTCACAGTGAAGTCATAGTTGGCAAGGCGGGAGGCCCATCTTTGCTCCAGCGCCCCTAACTTGACTGTATTCAGATGCGCCAGGGGGTTGTTATCCATGAAGGCGACAAATGGAGTGGCAGCAAGATAGTCTTTGAATTTTTCAGTCACAGCCCACACTAAAGCAAGGAACTCCAGCTTGAAGGAACTATAATTCTGATTGTTTTTCTCAGCTCCCCTCAGGGATCTGCTAGCGTAGGCAATCACCCTCTCTTTGTTGTCTTGCACCTGGGCCAACACGGCTCCCAGGCCTCTTTTACTGGCATCCGTGTAGAGGTGAAACGGCTTCTGATAATCCGGGTAACCCAGGACAGGGGATTCAGTCAGCTTCTTCTTTAGGAGCTGGAAGGCAATCTCCCGTTCTTCATTCCATTCAACAGGGATAGGAGTCTTTGGACTCTTTTTGGGATGTCCCCTTAGGAGTTCCTGGATCGGATCCGCAATCTGTGCAAAATGCGGGATGAAGCGTCTGTAATATCCTACAAAGCTGAGGAAACTTCTCACCTCCTTCATGGTGGTAGGAGTAGGCCAATTACGGACAGCAGCAAGTTTATCAGGGTCAGGCTGGACTCCTTCTGCACTAACAACGTGCCCTAGGTACTTAACTGCTGGTTTCAGCAGATGGCACTTGGACGGCTTGATTTTAAGGCCATATTTAACAAGGACTTGAAACACTTCAGCCAGGTGTTTTAAATGATCCTCATACGTCTTGGAGTAGATAATGACATCATCCAAGTATAGTAGTACAGTCTCAAAGTTCTTATGGCCTAAACAACGCTCCATCAACTGCTGGAACGTCCCTGGAGCGTTACACAATCCGAAAGGCATATAATTAAATTCAAACAGACCCATAGGTGTAGTGAAAGCGGTCTTCTCCCGATCTTCTGGGGCCATGTGTACCTGCCAGTACCCACTGGTTAAATCCAGAGTGGAGAAGTAGGCTGATGACCCCAGGGCAGTCAAGGACTCTTCAATGCGTGGCAACGGATAAGCGTCTTTATGGGTGATTTGATTGATTTTTCTATAGTCCACGCAGAACCTAATGCTGCCATCTTTTTTTCGAACAAGAACTATGGGCGCAGCCCAGGGACTATGACTGTCCCGGATTATATTAGAGTCTTTCATTTCCTGTATCATCTCTTTCACGGACTGATAGGTAGTAGGCGGTATGGGTCTGTATTCTGTATCTCTCCTTAAAAGGAGGATGAGAGCCAGTCGGTATGGTGTGTTTGATTACACTGACCTCTCCGTAGTCCGTGGAGTGCTTGCTGAAGGCCTTGTGGTGCTCTTTCACCAGATTCAGGACTCCCTCTATTTGCTCCTTCGGGGTGGATTCATTCCCCACATGAAGTTCCTCCCACCAGGTTACTGAAGAGGCACTGGCAGGTGCGCTGCTGCTCTGTGCGGTCTGGAACATCTTTGTGGCAGGCAGACGGATAACATCCTGGAAGGATACCTGGAAGAGCTGAGCAACGGGGCAGTGCTTAGAGAGAGTAACAGGGTGATCACCAAAATGAATCAAACGGACAGGCACTTTACCTTGGGATACGGTCACCAGGCTTTTGGCTGCTCGCACGAAGGGATGATTCTCAATTTGGATAGGCTCCACTAGGGCTTGATAGTCCAGGCCCTGGATCCCTAGCACAGCGCGGCACCATAAGATGATCTGGGAATTTGGTGGCAGGATTACCGGGCGGTTATCCCGGATCCGGGCAGTACAAATCTCTCCTTTTCCATTTGCGAATCTTTGCTGAGCACACAGCACACTGATAGTCTTTTGAATGACTCTTTTGGAAGCAGGTGAAGCTGAAGGTATGGATTGGTTCAATGCCTCCAGCACCTCGGAGTAACAATTTTTAAAGACATTAGTCCCTAGGATCACGGGGTGTCCCCCTTTATCTCCGGCTTGCACCACAATCACACCTTGTCGTGGTAAGGTGGCTTCTCCCACCTGAAGGGTAGGTTCCCAGTACCCATGAACTTTCACCGGCTTGCCGTTGCTGGCAATGTCCAGCCAGCATTCTGGTGGCTGGGTGAGGAGACTTGAATCCCAGAATTTGTCAAAGCCGGGTCGTTGGATGATGGTGACCTGAGACCCAGTATCCAGCAGGGCTTCAAAAGGTATCCCGTTGATGCTTATGTTAATATTTGGACGAGATCCTACGTATCTAGGCAGCCAACTTGGATCCTTTGGACCTACTGTTCTACCTCCCGAGGGGCGGTCCTCGGCCTCGGGGGTGGCTCGTTTAACTGCCAACACGTTCATTCAGTATGTCCATATTTTTTACAATAGTGGCAGACAGGCTACTTGCGGTTCTTAGACCGGTAATTCGGCCATCCATCCGGTTCTTTGGAGTATACCTCTTTATATGCAGGTGGGAGGAGTCTTTGAGGTAAGGGGCTCTCGTCTTCCGATAACAATGGTCTTTCCCATTCCTCTATTTTCCTGAACACCTTTTCCAGGCTCTTAGTGAGATGGTTAACTTGCTCCATTAATGCCGCCACTACATCTGTCACTGGAGCCTGGGTGGCTTCACTGGCTCCGGACGGCCTCACATTAATAGTCTTTGACTGACAGGACAGAGGTTCAAGGGAGGCTGCCGGCCCTGTGGGCGGGTTTTGGCCTAGGATACTGATGGCCAGCTCTTTAAAGTCCAAAAACGCACAATTGGGGTGTTGGGCCGACAGCATCCTCAGCTGGCCCTTTAAGTGCTCAGTGTTTACACCCGCTATGAACTGCTCTCTCAGAGTCCGGTCCTGGTCCTCAGCCTCCCGGGGGTCCACCTGGACAACAGCCCTCAGGGTCTCTTGCAGGGACAAAGCAACATCACGGAGTGACTCACCAGGTTGTTGCTTCCTGCTGAAAAATCACATCTTAACTTCGGACACCGTTCTGGCCTCAAACGTGGTGCCGAGGCGATCAAAGATCTGTTCCAGGCTATTCTTTTCGGAACGGGGCCATAACATGACCTCCCTGCGGGCGGTCCCTCCTAACTGTGCTAAAAGGATCTCCATTTGTTGCTCAGCGGAGATAGGGTATAGCCGGAATAAGGCCAGGATCTGGTCTCTAAAGTCCTTCAATTTATGGGCTTCCCCGGAATATCACGGGAACCAGGGGGCCCCAAAATAATATGGCATGGTCAGGGGCATCAGGCTAGATGTTGCCGCAGCGGCAGGTGCCCTATTATCAGCTGCGTGCACTTCAGAAGGTATATCGGGGGCCACCTGCCCCGCTTCTACAGGTGCGGATATGGCGTGGTCTCTGGAGGTAGCTTCTTTAGGCAGACACACGCTGGGTTTTGCTGGCTCAATCGTTGCTAAGGTGGGCTATGGAGTGAGTATGGCCCTTTAAGGAGCAGCGGAGCAGGCCAAGATCCGAATCGGATGTGTTCTCCCCTGGATTAAGTCCCTTATGGCTAAAGAGGGACCTCCCCCCAGCTTTCCAGCAAGATCGGAATTCACTCGGTGCTTAAATATCAAGGAATCGGTGCGTACCGAAAGTTTACTTACGCCGGTGATGCGCAGTCCAGGTCTCGCGAGGCACAGGATTACGTTGTGCGGAGGTCCCACACGCAGCGTCAGGAGGTAGGCGCGGCCTTTCTGAGCTCCAGGATTCAAGGTAGGCGGTATCTTTTTTACAGACAGGGTGGTACCTTTCTTTCACAGGCTGGGCGGTACCTTCTCTTCTCCTTTTCGTGCCAAACAGACACAACGAGGCGCACTGATAGTCTAGTCAGCTTAAGTGGCCATCTTTGAGTATAACGCTGTCTATTCACTAACAGCAAGCGGTGACTTAGAAGCGTCAAAACAGTCCACAGCAATACAATTTTCGCACTGCGATTTTTACAGTTCTTGGCCCAGCAATGTTGCAAATAAACATATAGGGCTTTATCACTTTATGGCAATAACGGCACACAGTTTATATTCCACAATGGCGTAGGAAGAATCCGTAAATCCTGTTCGTGATGCCAAAATATGCAGTACGCAGCCCTGCAGGGTAATGCGATGGTGAGGTCACGGTTAATAGGCAAACGAGGGTTGCTCTTGGTTACTCACAGTTTATGGGAGACCCTGGGCAGGCGTACAGCAGTGATGGAGAGGCTGGCACTTGGATCCTCTGGGGCACTCTCTGTATATAGGGACCAGGCCGGTGGTAGGTGAGGTGCCCTGGATGTTGCAGGTTTAAAGTGCCGGTGGCAAGATCCCTTTAAGGCTACTTTCACACTAGCGTTGTTTAAATCCGGCGTTCAATTCCGACACCGGAACTGCCCGCCGGATCCGGAAAAACGTGTGAAAACGGATTACATTTCAATCCTGATCAGTATTTTGATCACAATGTAAAAATGCATTGGAAAAAAACGGATCCGCCATTTATAGACTTTAACATTTTTTCAAATTTTTCGGGTTTAACATGCAAAAGCCGGATCTGGTTTGACTGAACACACGGTGCCGGATCCGGCGTTAATGCAAGTCAATGGGAAATAGGTCTGATCCGGCGTTCTGTCAAAGTGTTCAGGATTTTTGGCCGGAGGTAAAAATACTGCATGCTACGGTTTTCTGAAAAGCCTGATCAGTCAAAAAGACTGAACTGAAGACATCCTGATGCATCCTGAACGGATTACTCTCCATTCAGAATGCATTAGGATAAAACTGATCAGTTCTTTTCCAGTTCTGTTCCCTAGGACGGAACTCAGCGCCGGAAAAGAAAAACGCTAGTTTGAAAGTACCCTAAGTTCGTGACGCCAGTGCCGGTAACGGTGGCACACCGATTAATGATAGGAATAATTGAGGAACACGATGTTGTGGTGAACCAAAACTTTCTTTTACTGGAAACATCAACTATTTACAGTCTTTTGTAAAGTTCCATATGTCAGCAGCAGTCACAAGCAGGCTTATACAAATGGCAGGCAACAATGTTCTTGCAAGATACTCAGAGGGTTAACACACTTACAGATCAGGCTGCAATTTTCCTCAGAGATCCTGTCTGTCTTTATCCCAAGGCCCGTATGCCCTATTATTGGCTTTATCCTTGGTTAGGGAAACTTCCTCAGGTATATGTCCTTGCTTTCAAATGAATCCTTCTGCCCTTCAGCTCTCTTGTCTTACTAGAATACTGGCTATGCTCTGCTCTGTTATGGCAACTTGTTCCTCAGGAGGCAAACCCTTCTCCTGGTGGGGCAACTTCTGAGCTTGCTTTACTCAGGAACCTAAGGCAGGCTAGATTGCACTCACTAGCCTCCTGGACTACACTGCCCTGCACTTTCCTGTCTGGGCCTAACTATATACTAGGGGTTCCCTAGCTCCCTCTACTGTCTAGGAGGAGGAATTACACCCCTAACAGGCCTGATACAGGAAATACACAGGAAAATCACATAAAACATCATATAAAATACAATGACCATATTGACCCTTGTGTAGTGCCCACAATTACCTAGTGGGACACTACAGGAAGACATAATGGGAGGAGCATGCTTGGATGACATCCTGGTAGCATTCCTCTGGTCTGCAAAAAATGGTAAGTTCCATGTACTGTACATCGTTTTTTTTCTCACTTTCATCCATAGAAACCGCTATTCTCATCCCACAAAAATGGTCAATAATAGGACCTGCCGTGAGATCCTTGGATCATACATACAGATCCGTAAAAAAAACGTATGGTCATGGGCCTATTTAATTGTATTGGTTATTGTCCTAACCATTTTAAAAATCAATTTCACTCTGGAAAAAAATGCAGTCTTGTGCATGAGCCCTAATACAATCATCCCTGCTTCCTTTAGGAAAAATAAAAAAAGCTTTTGGAATAAAAACACCACCCCAACTGCCCCACACTGCCAGGGACTATTTTCTGTGACATTGACTCATAGACATTATTGATGCATATAATCATGCATTCATATCACAGAAAATGTTATTTTAAATCCACACAAGATAATGTATGCCTAGTGTTTGCCAGTCTACCCCCCACCATGTTCTCTTGTTCATACAAAAATACTTTTTGTACACAGGGACTTTGCATACCACCTAAAGGCAGGAGGCGCACTAGAAACAAATGGAGCCTTGGTTCTTGGGCATTATGGCAATGATATAGTCGGGGGAAAGTGCACATATTTCGCATTGTTATACACAGGAGAGTGGGGGAAAAAGAAGTACATTTCCATTTTCTTCCCATTTTCCAAGAAAGAAAACATAAAAAATAAAAAAAAAATTCTGTCCGGTAGGCGATGTTTCTGTCTTGGTACCACATTAAAAAAACACGGGGGGAGATTTATCAAACTGGTGTAAAGTAGAACTGGCTTAGGTGCCCATAGCAGCCAATCAGATTCCACCTTTCATTATCCACAGGTCCTTTGTAAAATGAAAGGTGGAATCTGATTAGTTGCCATGGGTAACAAAGTCAGTTCTACTTGACACCAGATTGATACACATCTCCTAATATGGGCCCAAAAAGAATAAAAAATGATATGTACCCAAAAGGGGAAAAAAGGCCACAGTATAAAATAAAATAAAAACTTTAGTATGTGGCATTCCAAAAGCGATTTTTCCCTAGACATGCAGACATTTAAACGTTTGGGCCTTAAAAGGGTTAAAACTAGAGCTAAGCAAATCGATTAATCTCATCAGCAGGGCTTCTTTACTTGTGGGTGGCTGTCCCCGCAGGTGGAGAAGTGTCCAGCCCTGACAATTCTCTCCCTGCCCTGCTGCACGGTCCCTCACAGGTGAAGAAGCATGACTAGGGAGATTAACCAAACCTGGGACACCAGCCGAATCTCCACACGAACGTATATTGTTTCCATGTCCGTTCCTTGTCTTTACTGATGAGGAGCAAGAAGTCTGATACAGCGGCCTACAGATGTCTGGTTTGACTGATATCCCTAGTCATGTTTCAGGATTTTTTAATTGGCTGCACATTGCCTCACAGAGTCGCTACCTATAGGTGTCACAACAGAGACAGTTTCCTCCTTCAGGAGAAGAGCTAATCTGTATACGTTTTCATAGGGAGCCATATTTGTAAGACTTCCTATGAAAAATGTCTATGCGTAAAGTAAGGTTTAAATATGAGTCCTATTAGGTGATTTAAAGTGGTTGCCCCCCATAAGAACTTATCCGCTATCCACAGGATAGTGATTGGTATCTGATTGGTGGTGGTGTGACCCCTGGGACCCCCTCCAATCACAAGAATGAGGCGTTGGATTCCGGAGTCAATGGAGTGGTCACATATGTGCTACTGCTCCATTCAACTCTATGGGGCCGTTGTGGTGCCCCCCTCCTCCTGGCGAGCATGGGCGCAGCGATACTTACTCTGCCAATCTCTCCTCCCATCCAGCGATCCTCCCCAGCTGGCAGCTGTCCCGGCCGCTGGCGACTTCTGTGAATGCTGCAGGCTGTGACTTGCATCCTATTGTAGGCCTCCCGGCCTGTTCTCTGAAGCGCATGCATTCCACTCCTGGCCTCTTAAAAGGACAGCGCAGGAATGTCCAATTCCTTGCCCAGCCTATGACTGGAAATCCCTGAATACTTTAGGCAGCTTCCCCAGTGGGAGAGAACCTAAGCTTTACGTTCCTAGTTTTTAGTTACCAAGTGCAGGTGCGATTTCTGTCTGACTACCCATGAACTGCACTCCATGAACTCCAGCCTGACTACCAACCCTGTCTCCAAGACACCTGCTCTGACCTTGCCTGTGTTTTGGAATGCTTTACTGCTACTTGCCCTGACCCCAGACTTGTCTCACAGATTTGCTGCACGCTAACCGCCCTAACCTAGGTCCAGTGGCGTAGCTAGAAATGACTGGGCCCCACAGCAAATTTTTGAATGGGACCCCCCTCCGCCAGTAATTTTTTCGCAACCCCTTCCTTTCATGCTGCCCCTATTGCTGTGGCTAGTAAAGATCGCCCTCTCAGACCAGGCCCGGCAGCTGTTCCATCCGTTTCCTACACTGTCTATACTGTCACTGTATATCATTTCATTGTGTAATACTGTTGAGGGGGCCCTGACCAAATCTTTCAGTCCTCCTCCTCCTGGATGGGCCCCTTTTGGGTCAGGGCCCCAAAGCAGCTGCTTCCCCTATAGCTACGCCCCTGCCTAAGTCTATCCCCTGATTACGCATATTGCCTGACCCCTTGGTGCTTCGCCCCGTGTTTCTGACTCCCGTGAGTCTGTTGCCAACCACATTGGGACTACCTGAGGAGGTAGCGGCCTGGTAGCTCCCCCCCCCCCCCCACCCCCGCAAAGTCCAGATCCCTGTATAAGGGTTAAAGGGTGAATACTGGAGGACTGCCAGGATAATGCCCTTAGAGGTAGCCTTAAGCCAAACCTGTTGTTTGGCACAGTGGGCCCACTGTCCATAACTGATGGGGATTGCAGAGCACTGTACTCGGCTTCTTTTTGGCAGTCCCGTAGAGCTGCATGGAGTGGCAGTACACGTGTCATCAGTGACATTAGATAAACTGGACCATTGTCTCCCAAATGAGATAGTTAGCGTTCACTTGTCTATAGGTAATGTGGTAGCACGTGACTGGTAAAAGATTTCTGTCCACATATGAAGCATTTAGAAAAAATGAGGTTCTCATCAGTCTCCATAGATACTAATGATGTGGTAATGAAGGCAAAGAGACATTTTTATATCTTGCTGAGTTTAGTAACCATAGAAATTGTAAGTTGAGACATGTGGGCCGTATACATAAAGGCACAACACAGTATTATCAGAAGCACATAGCAGCTCATATGAATAGTATGGGGTCTGTAAACACTTCTATGTAATTGTATGTAGGCAATATCTTACTGCTGTGATGTCTATAACAATCACTGGGTGTTTCTATCAGAATTATCAGGCTTGAATCAAGCAGTGCATATTAAATGATAAGACCAGACATTCCCTTTCCTACTCAGACCATTGACTGCCAAACCCATAAAATGTTCTTTCCTGAGGACCCCTACTCTAAAGCTGTCTGTGCGGGCCAATTTACACCAATATTTGCCAATTTACACCAGCTTTTTGTGACAAAAACAAAAGTGGCAGACCTCTACCAAAATAGACAAGATGTTTTTCAAGAAGTTGAACTGTTTTGTTAGATATTTGGGGGGCTGCAGCCATTGGCAATACTTGGAAAGTCATGCCAAAGGATAGATGTGCACCCCATCAATAGAAGTCCAGCCCAATTAATGGATAACTACAGAGATTGATCAGTGATTTGCCATTTTAATCAGTGGCATTGTTGTTTAGAAGGACGACTGTCACAGACCAGCCAGCTATTTGAAGTCACTAGTGCATAGCCAGATATGCCCCTTCTTGAAGTAGCATTCAGTTTATATTTTAACGTATCCCCTACGCAGAACAGAGGATAATTATTAGATTGTGGGGGTACGACCCCTGGGACGCGATGCCCACAGATCACAAGAAAGGGTGCCCTCTACGCCATGAGGACCCCCAAAATAATGGAATGGCAGGTCAAGCATATGCACTGCAGCTCCATTCATCTCTGTGGGACTGACAGAAATAGAGTGACAGTGCACATGCTCATCCTGCCGCTCCATTCATTTCCGGGGTCTCTGCTGGGTACAGGCCCCACGAGCTTGTGATCTGTAAAGGGCTCAGTGCTTGGATCCCCACCGATCTAATAGTTATCTGTGGATAGGGAGTAACTTGCAACAACCAGAATGCCTTTTTAAAGGGGGTCCCATCATAATTATCACTGTTAAATCTGTTAATGATTTGACAGTGATAATTTTTGTAAATATACTTGATTAACAAATTCCCACCGTTTATGATAAAATTCATCCCCACTTACCTTATTGTTGTGACTCGGTCTCCCCTGGTTACGGCCACCGCTCTTCTCCAAAATCCCGATGGCCGCGCTTGCGCAGAAGACTCCTGTCCTGAACGCGCACGCTGCCGCGCATGCGCGATGGTGACTTCTTCCCGGCCAGAATAGTACAGAGCTGCGAACGCGCCGGCTCTGTACTATACTGGCCAGAAATAAGTCACCATGGCGCATGCGTGGCAGTGTGCGCGTTTAGTCCAGCGCGCGGCCAGGCCGGGAGAAGACTTTAATCAAGATGAAGCCCGCCCCCAGCCAGAATCCAGGAAGTGAACTGCGTGGTGGCAGCAGGTAAGTATAAAAAGGCAAAGTGGGATAACCCCTTTAAGGGTGGTTTCACATATGGTGTTTTTGTACATTTTTACCAGATAAATTATGTATTATGTCATAAAAAAAAAGCATGGCATGGGGGCAAATGAAAAATCCTATAATTAACCAGCACTGAGATTTGATGACTTGTTTGCTCACCCAGTCAAACAGCTCTGTAGTGATGAGGGACAAGAACCCTGAAAACAGCTGTCTACAGATGAATGTCTCTTTGTCTTGGAGAAGTGTCTGGTTTGGCTGATGTGAGAAAGTCTTCTTGTTTCCGAATAGAAGCTAATTTGCATACCCTTTCCTATGGAGCATTGCTTGTACTGTAAGTCTCCATACACTAGCTAGGTGTCTTCAGTAAGAACCAGTATCTCCCCAATGTTGCTCACTACATGATGGCATCAGCCAAAATACAGCATTTTATTTGAAGACCATCTAAAATATCCTTGACTCCTAGATTTGAAAACAAATGGGATGTTCTATCATATACAATAAGCTTAGGCTATATTGACATTGGTGGTGCATTTTCAGTTTTTCTGTTACGGTACAGGAAGCACAGAACCGGCATATGATGGACACCAACAGTGCCTAACTGGCAAAAAACAATATCTAGCACCAGGTGTATTATGTCCAGCAATAAAGTCCACAGTCAAACTCGGGAACCCCAGTCGCGGGTCTACACACCTTACTCATGACCTAAAGAACTTTTTAGGTCATAAGTAGGGATACATTTTAGCCCGAAACGTGTAGAACCGCTACTTATTGGGGTGTTTGTGTTTGTGGATTTTATTGTTGGGCATAATACATTTTGAATATTCTTTTCTCGAAGACCTGGACTTAGTGCTAGATATTGTTTTTCTTTGCTATTGTTGCTGGTTTGTCTCCTAAACTGCTTGTGCACAGAAGCAAGGTCTATATGCAGCAGGAACAATGAGCTGATCATTGCCGTGCCCGGCTGACCTCATGCAGTCAATCACTGGCCTTAACAGTGTACCGAGGAGGCCAGTGATTGGCTGCAGCAATCATGTGTTGTCTACCTGATGTCACCGATGCAACCGGGGAAACAGAGCCCAGCTGGGAGAACCAGAGCAGCAGCGAGGGATCTGTCAGGTAAGTCATACTCAGTTCTTTTTAGCAGAAGGATCCCATGTGTTGTCTAGTTTTTTTTCCTAAAACTGGACGACTGCATATTTATTGAATTACTGTGTACGAATTTTGCATCTGATAAGTTATGATTGAATATGCTTCTAAAATTACATAATGTACCTTCTAAATGGCACAGATCGAACAATATATAAAAAAATATGTACAAAAATTAGCAACAAACTCAGTAAGAGTCTATCTGGACACATCATTGTAACATCTGACAGGTGATCTGCCAGTCAGTAAAGTTGTAAGTTGAAGTAGAAGTTCCTCCTGAATTATTCTCGGTCTAGTATTTGCACAATAATATAGGGTCCAAGACATGACAACATCATGTCATCATGTCACATCTCTTTCCGTGCTTTTTTTCTGTTCTTCAAATTCTATATTGGTATGCTCTGAGGCTTTCAAATAAAAATCACTTTCAGATAAAGCACTTGACTTTGTTTAATCACGTCTCTCGCTTGGCTATTCATATTCAATCTGACATTAATTTACCCTGGTGTCACAATGATTTCATAAGAGGTTTTTTATATACAGCTTGAGCAGCTGAACACAAAGCAATCAGTCCCACGTACTATCTTTAGAGCAAGCATCACATCAAACGGCACAAACCCTTTAGATGCATTACAGACTATCGAGAACAAATCTCTTGTTCCCCAGATCAGATGCACAAAGGTCTACCTGACTCCCTGGCCGAAGAGACGATGAGGCCTGCCTCTGAGCTGCAGGAACGTGAACAAAACCTGAACAATGACCTGGAGTGGAACCCTTTTGGGGAGGACGAAATGCAAGAATCGTTTGAGGAGTACAGGTTATTAATACAATTTTTATATTTCCAAGTATTATTATTTACTGTATGTGAATCTTGGCTGTGACTGCTACTGTTGGCTTGTGTATATGATTCTGAATGTGTTGATGGAGTTATTCAGTGTCTATGTATGAGAGGTAGATATTGACATAAACCCTATTCGGCCAGCACCAGCCAACTCATAGGTTATTCACAGACTGACACTTTACATTGCTCCATCCATCTAAGTTACTCAGTAGTACTGAATAGATTCTCACTTGAAACATTAAAGCAGGCATGCTCAACCTGGGCCCTCCAGCTGTTTCAAAACTAAAACTCCCAGCATGCCCTAGTAGCTGTAGGCAACAGCTGGAGGGCTGCAGGTTGGACATCCCTGCATTAAAGGGAACCTATCACCATGAAAATGTGCAGTAAAATGCAGGCACCACATATCTATAGAGCAGGAGGAGCTGAGCAGTAAAACTTGTAATTTATACATTTCAATTCCTGCTCATTCTGGGCTCTGAAGTCAGGTAGACGGTCCTATCAGTGACTGACAGCTATGTATACACAGTCATAGAGGGAAGGCTGTCATCACTGATAGGACCGTCTCCTAGACTTCAAAGCTCAGAATGAGCACATATTAATAAGTAAATTACATGTTTTACTGAATCCTTTCTCATCAATCTGCTCAGCATCTGATCTATAACATTCTGCCTGTAGATCAGATACCATGTTCAACTTAAAGGGGTTGTCCGGGTTCAGAGCTGAACCCGGACATACCCTTATTTTCACCCCGGCAGCCCCCCTGAGCCTAGCATCGGAGCATCTCATGCTCCGATGCGCTCCAGTGCCCTGCGCTAGATCGCGCAGTGCACAGGCTCTTGTGTTTTCAATAACACACTGCCGGGCGGTAACTTCCGCCCAGCAGTGTGTTCGGTGACGTCACCGGCTCTGAGGGGCGGGCTTTAGCTCTGCCCTAGCCGTTTTACTGGCTAGGGCAGAGCCAAATCCCGCCCATCAGTGCCGGTGACGTCACCGGGGTTCCTGTCAGCCCCATGGAGAGCCCGGTACGTCACCGGAACTCTGAAAATGCCTTTGCCCTGCGCGATTTAGCGCAGGGCAAAGGAGAGCATCGGAGCATGAACTGCTCCGATGCTCATGTCAGGGGGGGCTGCCGGGGTGAAAATGGAGGGCTCTCCAGGTTCAGCTCTGAACCTGGACAACCCCCTTTAACAAGTCCCCTTTAAGGCTAGGTTTACATCACTGTTTTGTTTTCTATTCTTCTGATCCATCAGAAGAACAGAAAACAAAAATAAAAAAGGATTTTGCATCCGTTTTAGCGATTTTCGTCTGAGATCTATTATTTTAAATGAAAGAAAAAGTCCTTTGTGGAGGAATTTTCCATTTAAAATGAAGGCATCTCAGATAAAAATGGCTAAAACAGATGCACAATGAGTATAACAGATGCTCAAAATAAGGCCTCTTGCACATGAACAATACGGATTAGGTCCGGATGCATTCAGGGTTCGTTCAGGAAAACTTGCAGCATTTCGTAAGCAGGTTCAGTCAGTTTTGTCTGCGATTGCGTTCAGTGGTTCAGTTTTTTTCACGTGGGTGAAATGCGCATTGATGCGTTTTTCACGCGCGTGATAAAAAACTGAAGGTTTACAAACATCTCTTAGGCCTCTTTCACACGGGCGTCATGTTTTTTGCCCGGATAAGAGGCGGGTGCGTTGCGGGAAAATGCGCGATTTTTCTGCGCGAGTGCAAAACATTGTCATGCGTTTTGCACTCGCGTGAGAAAAATCGCGCATGTTTGGTACCCAGACCCGAACTTCTTCACAGAAGTTCGGGCTTGGGATTGATGTTCTGAAGATTGTATTATTTTCCCTTATAACATGGTTATAAGGGAAAATAATAGCATTCTGACTACAGAATGCATAGTATAATAGTGCTGGAAGGGTTAAAAATAATAAAAAAGTTAACTCACCTTCTCCTCTTGTTCGCGCAGATGCCACTCTGTTCTTTAGCTGTGGACTGAATGACCTGAGGTGACGTCAGATCACATGCTCCAATCACATGGTCCATCACCATGGTGATGGAGCATGTGATCTGACGTCATCAAAGGTCCTTCAGCCACAGCTAAAGAACAGACCGGCCTCTACGCGAACAGGAGGAGAAGGTGAGTTAACTTTTTTATTATTTTTAACCCTTCCAGCACTATTATACTAAGCATTCTGTATTCAGAATGCTATTATTTTCCCTTATAACCATGTTATAAGGGAAAATAATACAGTGAATAGACTGTCACCTAGAACCCATGCGTGAAAATCGCACCGCATCCGCACTTGCTTGCGGATGCATGCGATTTTCACGCAACCCCATTCATTTCTATAGGGCCTGCGTTACGTGAAAAACGCACAAAGAGGAGCATGCTGCGATTTTCACGCAACGCACAAGTGATGCGTGAAAATCACCGCTCGTGTGCACAGTCTCATAGAAATGAATGGGTCAGGATTCAGTGCGGGTGCAATGCGTTCACCGCACGCATCGCACCCGCACGGAAAACTCGCCCGTGTGAAAGGGGCCTTAGGCCCCTTTCACACGAGCGTGACGGATTAGGTCCGGATGCGTTCAGGGTGCGTTCAGTGAAACTCGCACTATTTTGCAAGCAAGTTCAGTCAGTTTTGTCTGCGATCGCGTTCAGTTGTTCAGTTTTTTCCGCGCGGGTGCAATGCGTTTTGATGCGTTTTTCACTCGCGTGATAAAAAACTGAAGGTTTCATCTCTAAGGCCCCTTTCACACGGGCGAGTTTTCCGTGCGGGTGCGATGCGTGCGGTGAACGCATTGCACCCGCACTGAATCCTGACCCATTCATTTCTATGGGGCTGTGCACACGAGCGGTGATTTTCACGCATCACTTATGCGTTGCGTGAAAATCGCAGCATGCTCCTCTTTGTGCGTTTTTCACGTAATGCAGGCCCTATAGAAATGAATGGGGTTGCGTGAAAATCGCATGCATCCGCAAGCAAGTGCGGATGCGGTGCGATTTTCACGCATGGGTTCTAGGTGACAGTCTATTCACTGTATTATTTTCCCTTATAACATGGTTATAAGGGAAAATAATAGCATTCTGAATACAGAATGCTTAGTATAATAGTGCTGGAAGGGTTAAAAATAATAAAAAAGTTAACTCACCTTCTCCTCCTGTTCGCGTAGAGGCCGGTCTGTTCTTTAGCTGTGGCTGAAGGACCTTTGATGACGTCAGATCACATGCTCCATCACCATGGTGATGGACCATGTGATTGGAGCATGTGATCTAACGTCACCTCAGGTCATTCAGTCCACAGCTAAAGAACAGACCGGGATCTACGCTAACAAGAGGAGAAGGTGAGTTAACTTTTTTTTATTATTTTTAACCCTTCCAGCACTATTATACTAAGCATTCTGTATTCAGAATGCTATTATTTTCCCTTATAACCATGTTATAAGGGAAAATAATACAATCTTCAGAACATCAATCCCAAGCCCGAACTTCTGTGAAGAAGTTCGGGTCTGGGTACCAAACATGCGTGATTTTTCTCACGCGAGTGCAAAACGCATGACAATGTTTTGCACTCGCGCGGAAAAATCGCGCATTTTCCCGCAACGCACCCGCCTCTTATCCGGGCAAAAAACATGACGCCCGTGTGAAAGAGGCCTAAGGCCTCTTTCACACGGGCGTCATGTTTTTTGCCCGGATAAGGCTGAGTTCACACGGGCGAGATTTCCGCGCGGGTGCAATGCGGTAGGTGAACGTATTGCACCCGCACTGAATCCGGCACCATTCATTTCTATGGGGCTGTGCACATGAGCGATTTTTTTCACGCATCACTTCTGCAATGCTTTAAAATCGCAGCATGCTCTATATTCTGCGTTTGTAACGCAGGACAGGCCCCATAGAAATGAATGGGGCTGAGTGAAAATCGCAAGCATCCGCAAGCAAGTGCGGATGCGGTGCGATTTTCACTCATGGTTGCTAGGTGACAGTCTATTCACTGTATTATTTTCTCTTATAACATGGTTATAAGGGAAAATAATAGCATTCTGAATACAGAATGCTTAGTACAAGGGCAATTGAGGGTTAAAAAAATAAAAAATAAATTAACTCACCTTGTCCTCTTCATCGCGCAGTTCCCGGTCTCTTCTGATGAGCTGTCGGCTAAAGGACCTTTGGTGACGTCAGATCACATGCTCCAATCACATGGTACATCACCACGGTGATGTACCATGTGATTGGAGCATGTGATCTGACGTCACCAAAGGTCCTTTAGCCGACAGCTCATCTACCAGACCGGGAACTGCGCGATGAAGAGGACAAGGTGAGTTAATTTATTTTTTATTTTTTTAACCCTCAATTGCCCTTGTACTAAGCATTCTGTATTCAGAATGCTATTATTTTCCCTTGTAACCATGTTAGAAGGGAAAATAATACAATCTACCGAACACCGATCCCAAACCTGAACTTCTGTGAAGAAGTTCGGGTCTGGGTACCACAGTCGGTTTTTTATCACGCGAGTGCAAAACACATTGCACCCGCGTGATAAACACTGAACATCGGAACGCAATCGCAGTCAAAACTGACTGCAATTGCGTACCCAATCGCGCGGGTTTGCCGCAATACACCGGGACGCATCCGGACCTAATCCGGACACGCCCGTGTGAACCCAGCCTAAGAGGCGGGTGCGTTGCGGGAAAATGCGCGATTTTTCCGTGCGAGTGCAAAACATTGTCATGCGTTTTGCACTTGCGTGAGAAAAATCGCGCATGTTTGGTACCCAGACCCGAACTTCTTCACAGAAGTTCGGGCTTGGGATTGATGTTCTGAAGATTGTATTATTTTCCCTTATAACATGGTTATAAGGGAAAATAATAGCATTCTGAATACAGAATGCTTTGTATAATAGTGCTGGAAGGGTTAAAAATAATAAAAAAGTTAACTCACCTTCTCCTCTTGTTCGCGCAGATGCCACTCTGTTCTTTAGCTGTGGACTGAATGACCTGAGGTGACGTCAGATCACATGCTCCAATCACATGGTCCATCACCATGGTGATGGAGCATGTGATCTGACGTCATCAAAGGTCCTTTAGCCCACAGATAAAGAACAGACCGGCATCTGCGCTAACAAGAGGAGAAGGTGAGTTAACTTTTTTATTATTTTTAACCCTTCCAGCACTATTATACAAAGCATTCTGTATTCAGAATGCTATTATTTTCCCTTATAACCATGTTATAAGGGAAAATAATACAGTGAATAGACTGTCACCTAGAACCCATGCGTGAAAATCGCACCGCATCCGCACTTGCTTGCGGATGCATGCGATTTTCACGCAACCCCATTCATTTCTATAGGGCCTGCGTTACGTGAAAAACGCACAAAGAGGAGCATGCTGCGATTTTCACGCAACGCACAAGTGATGCGTGAAAATCACCGCTCGTGTGCACAGTCTCATAGAAATGAATGGGTCAGGATTCAGTGCGGGTGCAATGCGTTCACCGCACGCATCGCACCCGCACGGAAAACTCGCCCGTGTGAAAGGGGCCTTAGCAAGCATCAGTGAAAAACGCATCGCATCCGCACTTGCTTGCAGATGCGATGCGTTTTTCACGCAGCCCCATTCACTTCTATGGGGCCAGGGCTACGTGGAAAACGCAGAATATAGAACATGCTGTGATTTTCACGTGATGCATGAAAAACAAGGCTCGAGTACACATACCTATTGAAATGAATCGTTCCGGATTCAGTGCGGGCGCAATGCGTTCGCATCATGCATTGTGCCCGTGTGGAAAACTCGCTCATGTGAAAGGGGCCTAAAGAATCATTTTTTTTGTTTGTTTTCTGTTCCTCTGACAGATCAGAAGAATTGAAACGAAACGGTGATGTGAACCTAAGCCTAGAGAGTTCTGAATGAAATACAGAATGTTCACTACTGTTGAATGACATTATGAAAACCTTCCAAAATTCCACAGATACTTAGTGCCTTTGATATGTAAAACATTAGTTTGCCCTATGGATTTCATGAAGATGGTTATTGAATGCAGTTGTTCTTGGGCGATCTATGAATGTTCCTTTAGGTACATATGTAACTTCTCCATTCTGATTTGTAAAAGGAACAGGCTGCCATGTTTTCATTTTCATTTGGTTTTTGCAATTGATCAGAGGCCAGGACTTCCGTAGAGTGGTCCCTCAAGTTACAATATTAATTGGTTCCTGAATGACAATTGTATGTTGAAGCCATTGTAACCTGAGTCCATAACTGTATGGAAAACCAGTAATTGGTTCCAAAGCCGAAAAATGTCATCCCAGAATAAGAAAAAGTGAAATTTTAAGAAAAATAAGCAGCTAACCAAGACATAAAAAGCAAGTCCTTAATAAAACAGACAGGAATAGATTCTGGAAGCTGTAAATGACTTTCCATGGTGAGGGCAGGAGCTTCTTCAGGATCTTGCATAGAATATAGATGTACTAGAAAAATAAAATGTTGCCGCTCAACTGGTGTCCAAAGGAGTAGATCATCCTGACACAGACAGGGGGCAGTACAGAACATTTAGTACCACAGACAACCAATAAAGGTGTTTTACCAGAGAAATGGCCATGCTGATTGGTTGGATCTGAGTCTGAGACATTGTATGTTGAGTCTAGTTTCAACTTACGATGGCTGAGAAAAGACCATTTTATGTTGAAAATATTGTATCCTGAGGCCATTGTATCTTGAGGAATCACTTGTATTGTGGATGTTATTCAAATTTTTATTATTATTCTAATCAG